>NC_039361.1:82916166-82939034 GCF_003573695.1 Papaver somniferum | reverse complement strand
GGTTGATGTTGTTGGCATATTGAAAGCTTATTTTAGTTCATCCAGTCCGTGTTTTCTAGCTTCGGGTAATGGATGATTGTAGATTTTGATGTATTGACCTGTCGGCTTGTAGCAGATGTTTGAGGTGATTGGTGCCTTCCGGAGTTGCTTTATATGTTATCAATTAATCATCCGCGTACATGAGATGTAGAATTGGCGGGGCCTTCTGGGAAATGCGGAGCCCTTCTATTTTTTTTTCCTGGTTTTCAAGAATTCCCAAATTTATGGATAGTATTTCCGCGCATATAATTAACATATAGGATGAGAAGGGATCTCCTTTCCTTATTTCCCTACTTGGGTGATGTACCCATGTGGATTTCAATTGATATTAATAGAGTAGGTAACTCTTGATATGCACATCATAATATAATCTACAAAGGGTGAAGGGAAGTCTAAAGTGGTGAAAGCTTATTTGATGAAACCCTTGTCCAAGGAGTCATAGGCTTTTTGAATACCTAGATTTAGGGATATTTTGGGATCTTTAGTGCAGTTTGAGTTTTGATATAGTTAAAAAGTTCAGCAGCGATAGCTATGTGGTCGTGAACAGATATTTGTGGCACAAAGGCACCTTGATACGAGCTTATCAGAAATGGGAGTGGAGGTTGTGATTGATCAACATCTTTGAAATAATTTTAAAAGTAACACTACATAGTCATATCGGCCTAAATTTGGATGGTTTTGAGGGGTGATAAATCTTCGAGATTAATGTAAGGTTAGTATGGTGCATGAGAGGGTAGATGCCAAGGAAATTAAAGAAACTTCGAACCATCTCAATCAGTTGTGGTTTGGTTGTTTGCCAGAAAACTTTGAAAAACTTACTGGTATATCCATACAGTCCTGGGGCACGTTCTGATATGGAGAAGAGCGCTTCTTTGATCTCCTCAGGGGTCACCTCGGCTGTTAACTTATTACATTATTGAGGGGTTAATCTTGGTGTTATTCCTTCAAACAGGCTTTCATCAGTTACTGTATTTGGTGCAGTATTCTGATCTGTAAAGTGCTCAATCATGAGCTTAATTATTTATTCCTTATCTGTAATCCAATTGTTTTGATGATCTTGGAGTTTTTATATGTTGTTATAGCTTCTATGAATTGTAGACTTGGTATGAAAAAACGTGGTGTTGTGGTCTCCGGACTGAAGCCATTGTATTATGGATCTTTGTTGCCAGTAAGTTGCGTGACAATAAAGTGGATTTAGGTGTTCAATTCGGAGTTGCTTTTCTTATTTAATCCAATTTAGTTCCAGTCTGCGTCGTACATTAATGTTGGGATGCTTTGATTTTCGTGATTGATTTTTAATCAAAGTGGGTAGGTGTCCGAAGTTGATCTTATTCCATTATGTTAGGGTATTGCTGGTTGATATGATTTTGAGATGGAGGTTTAAGGGTGGGTCCGAGTCATGTAGCTTATCTCATACCGATTTAAACACTTGATGAAGCTGAGAATGAGATAACCATAGGTGCTCAAATTTGTAATTCTTGCTCACTTGCCAGTTTAAAGCTTTGGTCTGGAGTAGGATAGGAGCATTATCTGACGATATTCACGGAAGATGAGTGATTCCAGCATGAAGGTTGGCTGGTCTCCATTGTTGGTTTCCTATTGCTCGATCGAGTCTTTCTTGGAAATTGTATTGGCCTTATTGGTTGTTTGTCCAAGTGAACGGGTCCCCTCTGAAGCCAAGATCCATATATCCCATCAAGTCCATTGAATTGATTAAAGGTTGCGTTTACGCATAGGTAACTGGCCTGCCACCTTTTTTCTCTGTTTGGTTCATGAAAAAGCGGGGGTACAACAACCACACCCAATATTTCGATTAGAAATATGTATGGACTAAATCCAATATACTTTTAAGAGAATCAACTAGACAGACATACTCAATCTTAATAAAAGTATATCAAGAGCTATATCTCACTTTCTCGATTCAATACTTACTCAAGCATATAGAAATCTGCGAGTCTAATTGAATACAAGAGAAAACACTTGAACGGTACCAAAGACCAATGTTCAAGGATCAGTCAATTTAAATTAACAACCAAAGGTTGGATTTCCCAATGAAGTCTTCAAGTCGTTAACCTACAGGGTCTCGATAGAAACCTAAGGTTAAAGGAGAATCGACTCTAGCTTATACGACTAGTATCACACAGGAGGTGTGGGTATTAGGTTTCCCAGTTGCTAGAGTTCTCCCTTATATAGTCTTTCAAATCTGGGTTTGCAATCTAAGTTACCTTGGTAACAAAGCATCAATATTCACCGTTAGATGAAAACCTGATTAGATTCAAGTTGATATCTTTCAACCGTTAGATCGAAACTTAGCTTGTTACACACAAATGAAATGCACGTTTTTAAGTTTGTGTACCCGTACCCAAACATGTACATATAATTGGTTGAACAGTAGTTAACCAAATGGTTAGCCATATGAGCACTTTCATATCAACCATATTCTTCTTTACCATAACTAGTTCAAATGACTTAAATGAACTGGTTAGAGAGTTGTTCAATTGCTTGGATCTTTATAATAGACACAATTGAAACAAAAAAGATTTGATTCGCTCGAATCAATTCATGAACTTTACAGCCACGGTTTGCAATTATGCATTCCTTAATTTATATAAGTTTAAGTTCACAAATAATCATTTTTAGAAAATAACCAACTTAAGTATGCGAACTGGTACGCGGACTTAAGTACCCGGAATAAGTTTTTTTTTTAGTTTACGAACTCCAAAAGAATTTCTCGGGATGAAAACTTCCGACAGTACGCAGACTTGGTATGCGGACTCTAGTTCCGGTTTTCCTGGGAAGCAAAGTACGCCTACTTTGGTTCAAGGAATAAGGACTTACACACATATGTGTTACCACACAATGTTTATATCCTTCCATGGCTATATAATCTAAACTCTCATTTCAATCATTGAAACATTCTTAGAGGACGTTATATAGTTGTTATTCACAAACCATTTTTCTTTAAAGCCATTTTCAAGTGATTGAAACTTAACATGACTTTCGTCACTAGTAAAGATGAACTTGGCCAAAGCGAAAGCTTACCGACACATATTTTGAGAAATAGATAAGCGAGATAAACTCGGCTCGAAATAGCAAATGTGTATAATCATAGTCTATATAGCAAAACGACTTTTGTCTCAAGATAGGAGATAGAGTAGATAGACTTCTGAGTGATAGATAAGTTCAAGTCTCCACATAACTTTTAGACGATGAAGTTCCACCAGTTCCTTGAGTAGTTCTTCGTATTTGTATAATGATCGCCATGGAGTCTTGAGCACAACTACACTTTATATCCTAGTCCGAAACTTATCTAATAGTAGACTAGAAATCAAGACTTATAGTTTTGATAGCTAACATTGACAAACATGCTTGAGATAGCAACGCATGCGAGTTCGATCGAGCAGTGCCCTAACAATCCCCCCCTTTGTCATGAATTTTTGTGAAAAAACTATCAATACATATGGAATACAAAAATAGATAAATAAACTTTTGTAGATTCTCTTCCACATGCCTGATCTTCTTGGTTCTTCATCATTACTCGAAATCTTCGTCACTTGCAAGTACCCCAATGATTCCAAAGGTTGTCAGTTTAGTATCATCGTTGTTGAAAATCTGTAGCCATAACAATGAGAAAACAAGAATTCTCAATCATTGTTACACAGCGTCATAGTATTATTACACAACATCAAAGTTCAATTGCATCAAAACTTTGACAACAATATTATGGTGATATGTATCACTCCTCCTTAGTCAATACTCCATCTCACGTGGAAACCACTCCCCCTTACATAATGATCCGAAAACCATATGTATTTGTAGTGTGAACTACACATTAATTCTCCCTCTTTTTGTCAATAAAATTGGCAAAGGTACGAAAACTAGTGGGATCCTAATGAAATTTCCATAGAGACATTTCATGATCAAAAGCAAGCACATATCAACTTTTTAGATGCAATCATATAGCCGAAGCTAAATGCTTTCATCAAAGAGTTTATAAAGATACAAGATAACTCCTATAATATTCCACGTCCGCACTCCCCACAAAGATTTGGCAATTAAGCACAGGTTCAATTAAGAACTCTCCCCCATAAAATGTCAATCCCGATAGAACAACAAGAGAGACCTTACTTTCACGAGAAAAGAGGGATTTCTTTGGATATGACAAATTACATACGAATATGAATTTGAATCCAAAAATACTCAATTAAATTAACCACAAGAAAACCCATGATTAATTTAATCGGAAATGCTCAACATAAGAGAACCTAAGGAGCCGCACAATATATACATAAAATATGGATCAGGGAAGATCAATACTGCGGAATAAACAAGGATTCATTTTCTATTTTCCATCAATGACATACAATAGACATAATCCTCGTAAAGAAAAGTTCATCCTATCTTCCATCAATATTTTCATAATGACATAATAGGCTTCAAACTTTTGTAATGTCAAAAGTTCGTTCATTGTTTTACCAATACATGCATATCGACATACGAAAGACTTAACTTTGACAAAATATGGGACAATCATAGTTCACGGACGCAAACACACATATCCCATAACACATTGAAATATATAAAACCATAAAGATTAATACTGCAAAAATCATCTTCCAAATAATTTTAGAATTTAAACCAATAAACCTAAAACATGAAGATGAAGACGTTGGACATAGCTATGTGTAATCACAATAATGGCTATTCCAAAATCTAGTTATTCTTCTAATCAAAACAAGAAAACAAAATTCTCATAAGAAAATTTACAAGACAAATAAAATCAACAAGCTAAAGAACAAAAACTTACTCATATGCCAAAGTTGAACACGAACTGACGTCAAATAGACAATTCAGGATCCACACGAACCTTGAGGTCTTTGAGATTGTGATTGACAACATCTACTACATCTTCATAGAAGATATCCTCATTGAGAAGATCTTTAACATGTGTCTTTATGAGACCAAGGTCAGAAGTAACCTTTTTCAACTCAGTTCTTAACACATCAAGACTCTTCAAAGTATCAACGAGCTGCAGTTTTGCTTCCTTAAAATATTTAAGTAAATCAGGAACCACTTCAGCAGAAACCATATCCTCATTCTCAACATCCTGATGTATATAGGCATAGTAACATGAGGCATTAGGATGATCATCTTCTACTAGGATTCTATTCTTCCTTCTCTTGGATTCGAAACCAATACCTTTGTCAAGAAATCCTTTTGAAAAACCGCCAGAGTTGGAGGAAGACATTCTTGACAGACCACAAAAAATAAATCCCAGAGTATGCATACGAGACTCAAGAGTTTTGGTATTTAAATGGTTTCTTAGGAAGGATAACTTTTAGGGTTTCTAAAAAATTGATTCGTGACGGTAACACAGGTACTCGTATGAACACAATCTTGACCCAACAACAGAGGTACGCAACCGGTCGTATTTTTACGACAATACAGAATTTCTGCTATGTGAAGATTATCACAAGATTTTTAGCTCAATAAATTTTATATCTCAGTAGAGAAACAATTTTAGAGCACAAAAGTAGCAAGCAACATGGTTGCAAAAAAAAACAAACTTCTTCGAAAACGAGAAGGAAAAACGAAGAACCTCATTAGACACAGCTAATACTTGAGCAAAGTTGTCTGTAGACAATAGTTTAGTTATAAACGATAAGAAAATAACTCAGCTAAACAGAATTTTTTTTGACAGAAGTATACCTGATTATTAACACAACTTACGCAACAAGATTTTTATGAGTAAGCTCTCAACCCTTGTGATTAATTAGCACAAGAATGAGCTCTCAGATCATTAGATGAACGAAGTTCATGGTTGAGTTTCCTTTTCCTTTCAAGTCTATGAAAGAATATCTTTTGATGTGAAAAATTATCATAAAACTTACTCTTATCAAAATATGAGACATAGTTTGAGTTCTTACCAGAAGAATTTTTACTTGAGGAGGTAGACAACCCGTCGACAATTTCTTTATATCCTTCAATTATCTCATTCAGGTTATTTATCATATCGTCATTTTTGCTTCTTTCTCCTGGGATTTTGTTCACATATAAGGCAATGTTATCTCCTCTTTTAACAGAAGAAAAGACTTGATCTATCCTTAGACGATTTTTGTTAAGACGTCTATTCTGCTTCTGAGCGTTTGAGGAACTCATTGAACTGACCTTCTTGGTATCATACACAGGGTAAGTATGAAAACCCATTGGTTTAGACATACGGGTGTCAGTTCCACCTTTGAGAATTAAGTCTAAGGTGTGTTGAAGTTGAACAATGGAATTGTTATTCAACCTAGAGTTCCTCTTTAGCTTAACAGGCCCTTTTGCTTCACAAAAGAGACATACTTTCTGATCACAAGAATGATTAGATATTACAGTCTTAACAACATCGTTTGGAGATTTCTTCCTTCCATGTGAAGTCGAACATCCTTGATTAGAGGAGGTGACTAGCCAAACTTTTCTGATAGGAAGGGATTCTGATTTTACTTATGAAGATGGAATTTCTTCAGTTGCAGCAGAAGTACATGATATATAAGACTGCTTAGAGCATCCTTGAATAGAGAGTTTACTCAAGCTATGTTCTATTTCCAAAGCATCCTTTTTGAGGTTTTCCTCGAGAACCATACGTCAACTGATCTTCAGTATCTTCTTTGAAATAACAGTCTCTTACTACACCATTGACATGTTCTTTTAACCTATTAAATCTATCAGCTTGGATCCTAACAAGTTTTAGAATCAATTCACTATCTTCAGTTGTTTCCCTTTCATTAGTAAAGATAGACTCTTTTGAAGGGTAATCGGAATAACACATGTCAGTGTCTGTCTGTCTCGTCCGAACACTAAGTTCGTCTATATTTGAGATTGAAAAATCTTTTTATTTAATAGATACAGTCGAGACAGGGCTTTTATTTCCTATGATGCGTTTATTAGAGATAGTACTCTTGTCTATAGAGTCAGATCGTTACAAACACAGACTTGTAAGGTCTTTAAACGTGTTTGCCTGCTTTGATACCAATTGAAAAGGCGGGGGTACAACAACCACACCCAATATTTCGATTAGAAATCTGTATGGACTAACTCCAATATACTTTTATGAGAATCAACTAGACAGTCATACTCAATCTTAATAAAAGTATATCAAGAGTTATATCTCACTTTATCGATTCAATACTTATTCAAGCAAATAGAAATATGCGAGTCTAATTGAATACAAGAGAAAACACTTGAACGGTACCAAAGACCAATGTTCAAGGATCAATCAATTTCAATCAACAACCAAAGGTTGGATTTCCCAATTAATCGATTAAAACGCACAACCTGTGATATTTCAATTATATAACAAAATATAATGCGGAAAAGAAATAACACAGACACCAGAAGTTTTGTTAACGAGGAAACCGCAAATGCGGAAAAACCCCGGGACCTAGTCCAGATTGAACACACACTTTATTAAGACGCTACAGACACTAGCCTACTACAAACTAACTTCGGTCTGGACTGTAGTTGAAGCCCAATCAATCTCACACTGATCCAAGGTACAGTTGCGCTCCTTATATCTTTGATCCAAGCAGGATTCTACGCACTTGATTCCCTTAGCTGATCTCACCCACAACTAAGAGTTGCTACGACCCAAAGTCGAAGACTTTAATAAACAAATCTGTATCACACAGAAAAGTCTACGGTAATAGATAAATCTGTCTCCCACAGAAACACCTACGAGTTTTTGTTCCGTCTTTTGATAAATCAAGGTGAATAGGAACCAATTGATAACCCAAACTTATATTCCCGAAGAACAACCAAGTATTATCAATCACCTCACAATAATCTTAATCGACTAGCGAAAAAAAATATTGCGGAATCACAAACGATGAGACGGATATGTTTTTGACTTCTTTTATACCTTCCCTATCGGAGAAATCAATCTCAAGCAATCTTTACGATTGTACTTAGTACGGTAGAAACAACAAGATCAGATCACACAACTACGAGAAAGTAGTTTCGGTCTGGCTTCACAATCCAAATGAAATATTCAAGTCGTTAACCTACAGGGTCTCGATAGAAACCTAAGGTTAAAGGAGAATCGACTCTAGCTTATACAACTAGTATCACACAGGAGGTGTGGGGATTAAGTTTCCGATTGCTAGAGTTCTCCCTTATATAGTCTTTCAAATCAGGGTTTGCAATCTAAGTTACCTTGGTAACAAAGCATTCAATATTCACCGTCAGATGAAAACCTGATTAGATTCAAGTTAATATCTTTCAACCGTTAGATCGAAACTTAGCTTGTTACACACAATTTAAATGCACGTTTTTAGGTTTGTGTAACCGTACCCAAACATGTACATTTAGTTGGTTCAATAGTAGTTAATCAAATGGTTAGCCATATGAGCACTTTCATATCAACCATATTATTCTTTACCATAACTAGTTCAAATGACTTAAATGAACTGGTTAGAGAGTTTTTCAATTGCTTAGATCTTTATAATAAACATAATTGAAACAAAAACGATTTGATTCACTCAAATCAATTCATGAACTTTATAACCACGGTTTGCAATTATGCATTCCTTAGTTTATATAAGTTTAAGTTCACAAATAATCGTTTTTAGAAAATAACCAACTTAGGTACGCGAACTTCTACGCGGACTTAAGTACCCGGAATAAGTTTTTTTTTTTTAGTTTACAAACTCCAACAGAATTTCTCGGGATGAGAACTTCCGACAGTACGCGGACTTGGTACGCGGACTCTAGTTCCGGTTTTTCTGAGCAGCAAAGTACGCCTACTTTGGTTCAAGGAATAAGGACTTACACATATATGTGTTACCACACAATGTTTATATCCTTCCATGGTTATATAATCTATAATCTCATTTCAATCATTGAAACATTTTAGAGGACGTTATGTAGTTATTATTCATAAACCATTTTTCTTTAAAGCCATTTTCAAGTGATTGAAACTTAACATGACTTTCGTCACTAGTAAAGATGAACTTGGCCAAAGCAAAAGCTTACCAACACATATTTCGAGAAATTGATGAGAGAGATAAACTCGGCTCGAAATAGCAAATGTGTATAATCATAGTCTATATAGCAAAACGACTTTTGTCTCAAGATAGGAGATAGAGTAGATAAACTTTTGAGTGATAGATAAGTTCAAGTCTCCACATACCTTTTATTCGATGAAGTTCCACCAGTTCCTTGAGTAGTTCTTCGTATTTGTATGATGATTGCCATGGAGTCTTGAGAATAACTACACTTTCTATCCTAGTCCGGGACTTAGCTAATAGTAGACTAGAAATCAAGACTTATAGGTTTGATAGCTAACATTGACAAACATGCTTGAGATAACAACACATGCGAGTTCGAACAAGCAGTGCTCTAACAATCTCCCCTTTTGTCATGAATTTTAGTACAAAACTATCAATATATATGGAATAAAAAAATAGATAAATAAACTTTTGTAGCTTCTCTTCCACATGCCTGATCTTCTTGGTTCTTCAACATTACTCGATATCTTCGTCACTTCCAAGTACTCCAATGATTCCAAAGGTTGTAAGTTTAGTATCATCGTCGCTGAAAATCCTTAGCCATAACAATGAGAAAACAAGAATTCTCAATCATTGTTACACAGTGTCATAGTATTATTACACATCATCAAAGTTCAATTGCATCACAACTTCGACAACAATACTATGGTGATATGTATCACTCCCCCTTAGTCAATACTCCATCTCACATGGAAACCACCCCCCCTTACATAATGATCCGAAAACCATATGTATCTGTAGTGTGAACTACACATTAATTATCCCCCTTTTTGTCAATAAAATTGGAAAAGGTATGAAAACTAGTGGGATCCTAATGAAATTTCCATAAAGACGTTTCTTGACCAAAAACAAGCACATATTAACTTTTTATATGCAATTATATAACCGTAGCTAAATGCTTTCATCAAAGAGTTTATAAAAATACAAGATAACTCCTATAATATTCCACAACCGCACTCCCCATAAAGATTTGGCAATTAAGCACAGGTTCAATTAAGAACTCTCCCCCATAAAATGTCATTCCCGAAAGAACAACAAGAGAGACCTTACTTTCACGAGAAAATAAGGATTTCTTTGGACATGACAAATTAGATACGAATATGAATTTGAATCCAAAAATACTCAATTAAATTAACCACAAGAAAACCCATGATTAATTTAATCAGAAATGCTCAATATAAGAGAACTTACGGAGCCGCACTGTATATACATAAAATATGGATCAGGGAAGATCAATACTGCGGAATAAACAAGGATTCATTCTATTTTCCATCACTATTTTCAAAATGACATACAATGGACATAATCCTCATAAACAAAAGTTCATCCTATCTTCCATCAATATTTGCATAATGACATAATAGGCTTCAAACTTTTATAATGTCAAAAGCTCGTTCATTCTTTTATCAATACATGTATCTCGACATACGAAAGACTTAACTTTTGATAAAATATGGGACAATCATAGTTCATGGACGCAAACACACATATCTCATAACATATTGCAATATATAAAACCATAAAGATTAATACTACAAAAATCATCTTCCAAAACCAATAAACCTAAAACATGAAGATGAAAACGTTGGACATAGCTATGTGTAATCACAATAATGACTATTCCAAACTCTAATTATTCTTCTAATCAAAACAAGAAAATAAAATTCTCATAAGAAGATTTACTAGACATATAAAATCAACAAGCTAAAGAATAAAAAATGACTCCTATGCCTAAGTCGAACACGAACTGGTGTCAAATAGACAATTCGGGATCCTCACGAGCCTTGAGGTTTTTGAGCTTGTGATTGACAGCATCTGCTGCTTCTTCAGAGAAGATATCCTCATTGAGAATATCTTTAACATGTGTCTTTATGAG
This sequence comes from Papaver somniferum, assembly GCF_003573695.1. Classification (NCBI taxonomy): domain Eukaryota; kingdom Viridiplantae; phylum Streptophyta; class Magnoliopsida; order Ranunculales; family Papaveraceae; genus Papaver; species Papaver somniferum. The sequence continues at coordinate 82,928,072 of NC_039361.1, read as the reverse complement.
ACCAAGGTTAGAAGTAACCTTTTTCAACTCAGTTCTTAACACATTAGGACTCTTCAAATTATTAACGAGCTGCAGTTTTGCTTCGTCAAAATATTTAAGATAATCATGAACCACTTCAGCAGAAACCATATCCTCATTCTCAATATACTGATATGTACAGGAATAGTAACATGAGGCATTAGGATGATCATCTTCTACTAGGGTTCTTTTCTTCTTTCCCTTAGATTCGAAACCAATACCTTTGTCAAGAAATCCTTTTGCAAAAACACCAGAATTGGAGGAAGACATTCTTGACAGACCACAAAAAAAAATCCCAGAGTATGCGTACGAGACTCAAGGGTTTTGGTATTTAAATGGTTTCTTAGGAAGGGTAACTTTTAGGGTTTCTAAAAACTGATTCGTGACAGTAACACGGGTACTCGTAAGGACACAATCTTGACCCAACAACAAAGGTACGCAACCGGTCGTACTTTTACGACAACACAGAATCTATGATATGTAAGATTATCACAAGATTTTTGGCTCAAATTTTTTTATATCTTAGTAGAGAAACAATTTTAGAGCACAAAAATAGCAGGCAACATGGTTGCAAAAAAAAAAACTTCTTCGGAAACGAGAAGGCAAAACGAAGAACCTCATTACACACAACTAATACTTGAGCAAAGTTGTCTGTAGATAATAGTTTAGTTATAAACGACAAGAAAATAACTCAACTAAACATAAAACAATTTTGACAGAAGTATACCTGATTATTAACATAACTTACCCAACAGGATTTTTATGAGTAAGTTCTCAACCCTTGTGATTAATTAGCACAAGAATGAGCTCTCAGCTCATTAGATGAACGAAGTTCATGGTTGAGTTTCTTTTTCCTTTCAAGTCTAGGAAAGAATCTCTTTTGATGTGAAAAATTATCATAAAACTTACTGTCATCAAAATATGAGATATAGTTTGAGTTCTTACCAGAAGAATTTTGACTTGAGGAGGTAGACAACTTGTCGACAATTTCTTTATAGCCTTCAATTATATCCTTCAGGTTATTTCTCATATCATCATTTTTGCTCCTTTCTCCTGGGATTTTGTTCACATCAAAGGCAATTTTATCTCCTCTTTTAACAGAAGAAAAGACTTGATCTTTTCTTAGACGATTTTCGTTAAAATGTCCATTCTGCTTCTGAGCGTTTGACGAACTCATTGAACTGACCTTCCTGGTAGCATACACAGGGTAAGTATGAAAACCCATTGGTTTAGACATACGGATGTCAGTTCCACCTTTGAGAATTAAGTCTAAGGTGTGTTGAAGTTGAACAATGGAATTGTTATTCAACCTAGAGTTTCTCTTTAGCTTAACATGCAATTTTGCCTGACAAAAGAGACATACTTTCTGATCACAAGAATGATTATATAGTACAGCCTTAACAACATCGTTTGGAGATTTCTTCCTTCCATGTGAAGTGGAACATCCTTGATTAGAGGAGGTGACTAGCCCAACTTTTCTGATAGGAAGGGATTCTGATTTTACTTATGAACATGGAATTTCTACAATAGTAGCAGAAGTACATGATATATTGGATGCTTAGAGCATCCTTGAATAGAGAGTTTACTCAAGCGATGTTCTATTTCCAAAGCATCCTTTTTGAGGCTTGCCTCGAGAACCATACGTGAAGTGATCTTCAGTATCTTCTTTGAAATAACAGTCTCTTACTACACCAAGAAGAACATTGACATGTTTTTTTAACCTATTAAATCTATCAGCTTGGATCCTAACAAGTTTTAGAATCAATTCACTCTCTTCAGTTGTTTCCCTTTCATTAGTAAAGATAGACTCTTTTGAAGGGTAATCGGAATAACACATGTCAGTGTCTGTCTGTCTCATTCGAACACTAAGTTCGTCTATATTTGAGATTGACAAATCTTTCTATTTAATAGATACAGTCGAGACAGGGCTTTTATTTCCTATGATGCGTTTATTAGAGATAGTACTCTTGTCTATAGAGTCAGATCGTTACAAACACAGACTTGTAAGGTCTTTAAACGTGTTTGGCTGCTCTGATACCAATTGGAAAAGCGGGGGTACAACAACCACACCCAATATTTCGATTAGAAATCTGTATGGACTAACTCCAATATACTTTTATGAGAATCAACTAGACAGTCAGACTCAATCTTAATAAAAGTATATCAAGAGTTATAGCTTACTTTATCGATTCAATACTTATTCAAGCAAATAGAAATCTGTGAGTCTAATTGAATACAAGAGAAAACACTTGAACGGTACCAAAGACCAATGTTCAAGGATCAATCAATTTCAATCAACAACCAAAGGTTGGATTTCCCAATTAATCGATTAAAACGCACAACCTGTGATATTTCAATTATATAACAAAATATAACGTGGAAAATAATTTACACAGACACCAGAAGTTCTGTTAACGAGGAAACCGCAAATGCGGAAAAACCCCGGACCTAGTCCAGATTGAACACACACTTTATTAAGCCGCTACAGAACTAGCCTACTACAAAATAACTTCGGTTTGGACTGTAGTTGAACCCCAATCAATCTCACACTGATCCAAGGTACAGTTGCGCTCCTTACGTCTTTGATCCAAGCAGGATTCTACGCACTTGATTCCCTTAGCTGAGCTCACCCACAACTAAGAGTTGCTACGATCCAAAGTCGAAGACTTTAATAAACAAATCTGTATCACACAGAAAAGTCTACGGCAATAGATAAATCTGTCTCCCACAGAAATACTTACGAGTTTTTGTTCCGTCTTTTGATAAATCAAGGTGAATAGGAACCAATTGATAACCCGGACTTATATTCCCGAAGAACAGGCTAGTATTATCAGTCACCTCACAATAATCTTAATCGATTAGCGAAAGAATATATTTCGGAATCACAAATGATGAGACGAAGATGTTTGTGACTTCTTTTATATCTTGCCTATCGGAGAAATCAATCTCAAGCCAATCTTTACGATTGTACTTAGTACGATAGAAACAGCAAGATCAGATCACACAACTACGAGAAACTAGTATCGGTCTGGCTTCACAATCCCAATGAAGTCTTCAAGTCGTTAACCTACAGGGTTTCGATAGAAACCTAAGGTTAAAGGAGAATCGATTCTAGCTTATACAACTAGTATCATACATGAGGTGTGGGGATTAGGTTTCCCAGTTGCTAGAGTTCTCCCTTATACAGTCTTTCAAATCAGGGTTTGCAATCTAAGTTACCTTGGTAACAAAGCATTCAATATTCACCGTTATATGAAAACCTGATTAGATTCAAGCTAATATCTTTCAACCGTTAGATCGAAACTTAGCTTGTTACACACAAATGAAATGCATGTTTTTAGGTTTGTGTAACCCTACCCAAACATGTACATGTAGTTGGTTCAACAGTAGTTAATCAAATGGTTAGCCATACGAGCACTTTCATATCAACCATATTCTTCTTTACCATAACTAGTTCAAATGACTCAAATTAACTAGTTAGAGAGTTGTTCAATTGCTTAGATATTTATAATAGACACAATTGAAACAAAAACGATTTGATTCACTCGAATCAATTCATGAACTTTATAGCCACGATTTGCAATTATGCATTCCTTAGTTTATATAAGTTTAAGTTCACAAATAATCGTTTTTAGAAAATAACCAACTTAAGTACGTGAACTGGTACACAGACTTAAGTACCCGAAATAAGTTTATTTTTAGTTTACAAACTCCAATAGAATTTCTCGGGATGAGAACTTCCTATAGTACGCGGACTTGGTACACGGACTTTAGTTCCGGTTTTCCTGAGCAGCAAAGTACGCATACTTTGGTTCAAGGAATAAGGACTTACACACATATGTGTTACCACATAATGTTAATATCCTTCCATGGTTATATAATATAAACTCTCATTTCAATCATTGAAACATTCTTAGAGGACGTTATATAGTTGTTATTCACAACCCATTTTTCGTCAAAGCCATTTTCAAGTGATTGAAACTTAACATGACTTTGGTCACTAGTAAAGATGAACTTGTCCAAAGCGAAAGCTTACCAACACATATTTCGATAAATAGATAAGCGATATAAACTCGCTCAAAATAACAAATGTGTATAATCATAGTCTATATAGCAAAATGACTTTTGTCTCAAGATAGGAGATAGAGTAGATAGACTTTTGAGTGATAGATAAGTTCAAGTCTCCACATACCTTTTAGTCGATGAAGTTCCACCAGTTCCTTGAGTAGTTTTTCGTCTTTGTATGATGATCGCCATGGAGTCTTGAGCATAACTACTCTTTCTATCCTAGTCCGAGACTTAGCTAATAGTAGACTAGAAATCAAGACTTATAGTTTTGATCACTAACATTGACAAACATGCTTGAGATAGCAACACATGCGAGTTCGACCGAGCAGTGCTCTAACAGTCCATCACTTCGTTGAAGTCTCCCAGGAGTAGCCAAGGTATCGAAGTGCTGGGAAAAATTGCTGGAAAATCTTCCCATAAAAATTAATAGCTCTTCTAATTCTTTTGTGTTATGGTTCAAAGTGAGAATATGCTAGTTGGGTAGTTGTTTCATGGGTGATTATAGCCATGGTTTGATAATCTTTCGCATGCAAATATCTTTATTTTAGCTCTATGTCCCATTATACAGTTTCCCGCTTAGTAATAATGATCTCTTTAACGTTCTTATCTTCTTTCCTCCCCGTCTGGTCCTTTGAAAGTTTGTATGGTTTATATAGCTCTGCATAATAGCATAAGATGATGTGTTGTTTGCTTGTACTAATTATGATTTATTCTCTGTTGGTTCTTAATTTTTTTTTTCCTCTCTCGTGAGTGTTTTCTATTAGTCCCTTCTGTCGTGATTTTCCCATCCAATCCTTTGAAAGTTTGTATAGTTCAGATAGCTCTGAATTATAGCATAAGATGTTGTTTTGTTTGCATGTAATAATTATGATTAATTCTCTGTTGGTTCTCAATTTTCCTTTTCCTCTCTCGTAGGTGTTTTCTATTAGTCCCTTCTGTCGGGATTTTTTGAAGGAGGGTGAAATCCATTTTGGCCCTAGTTCTGATCTTTCAAAATTTACTTTTTAAGTTTAATTTTGTTCTATGAATTATGGGTGCTAGTTACAGTTAAGAGTCTGTTTTCTTCTTGACTTAAATTTTAGAACCTCTTATAAACATCTGTTATGCATATTTGAGTTATCGGTTCTACCTGCCGAATTTCTGTGTTGAAATCCTCAGTTCCCAACCCTAAGCTCCTCTGATCAGTCTAAGCCCCAGGTAAGTCCACTTAAACTACTAGTTTTTGTATCCTCTATTCCAATATGATATCTTTGCTTTATCAATTGACTAACTCCCATGCAATTTTAGTTTGTAATTTTACGTACAATCTGCTCGTAATAGTCTTGCTTACAATCTGTTCGTAATTGTGCTATCGAATCTGTAATAATCTAGTGTAATTTTCGGGGATAAAGTCTTTAGGAGGTGCTTGTTATCTTATTTTTGTGGAACAGGCAATATATGTTTACTCCTCCTTTCTGTCTCTTGAGATGGCACTTCTATGTTTTGTAAGTGTTGTATTATCGCACACCTTTTAGGTTATAATTATAAAGCGCACCTTATAAGTTATAATTGTACTTCAATAGATTTTTCTTACAAGTGTTGTCTTATAAAGGAAATCTTTTAGGGTGTAATTTCTCAGTTTTTTCATGTTTATGGTTGCTTCAAATTGCTAAGGTGGGAGTTAGATGTTTTTTGCATGCTTGGAGCAACATTCTGGTACCTCTGATTCTTGTAGAATTCGCGTTCTATCAGCAACTAACACCAACAAGCATCACCAATCCACAAGCACGCAACATACAGACATCCTTGAACACATTCCCCCCTATAAAGTCTACTCTCTTCTGGCCCAAACCCATTAAGTTCAACCAACAACCCAAAAGTCCCATCTATATAGGGATGAGCAAAAAGTCCGGAACCGAGGATTTCACCCGTATTCGTCCGTAAAATTACGGGTGAAACTCAATCCGCAAGTTTTTTGGACCAGACACGGTTGGGATTCTCAAATCCGCATTTTTAACGGTTTAACTGCGGTTGGACTTTGAAATTCGCGAATTCACCCGCATCGTAGGGCAGTAAAGTTTTATAATGGCATAGACTAATCATCCTTTTTTTCATCAAAAATCAAGTTGATAAAATCAAAAATTATTATTTATGATCCTTATCAGTTTTAGAACATCGTTGTCCAAAAGGAATATCCAAACTAACAATCCTTGCCGGTTTGCAATTGCCAATTTTGTAAGAGAAATTTCATGTTTGGTCCAAAGATCCGACCCGGGAGTAGTGTCTAGTCCAGCGGGATAGAACAATTATCCGCTAGTCCAAAAAGGTTTAAAATACTAGAAAATTACTAGCCTACCCTCAACATTCATGCGTGGGTTAAAACTGTCTCCTCCCACTTCTTCTTCTTCTGCCTTGAAGAAAAAACCGACTGCAACTCCTTCATCTGAAAAACGATTTCGGAAATCATTAATTACAGAAAAATCATCAGTTCCTGACCTAATCAATTACATAAATCATCAGTTCCTGACCTAATCAATTACATAATCATCAGTTCCTAACCTAATTTTTATTCATTCAATTAAATAGAAAAAATGGTTAGAACTATCAAGCGGACAATTACAGAAGAAATTGTAGAAGAAACCCAGGTAAAAAGAAGAAGAAAAAATGTTGATGATTCACCAACACAATCCTCCCCTGCGGCTAAATCTCCGACAACAAGGAGTATGAGTAAAGTTGGTACTCCGTCACGAACAAATGTTCCTCAGGTAGAAGGTAAGCAAAAATCAGAAGAAAGTAAAGCCTAATTTTGTACTTCATATTGACATGCAATACTTAGAAAACTGTTGTTTAATTTCATATTGACATGCAATACATATCAATATTTAATGCTGATGAAAAACTGTAGATATGTAGTAATGTTCAACTAATATACTACATATGCTCAATAGAATCACTACATCTCTGTATGTAGTGTTTGTTTTACATGTTTTCAATGGAATCACTAAATATTTGTATGTAGTGTCTGGTATACATGTTTTCATATGTTGTATATGTAACTTGAGACAACATATTGACATGCAATGTGTGATTCATATGTTTTTTGTTCAATAGAAACACAACATCTCTGCGAGTCATATGTTTTACATGTTTTTTTATCTGTTGTGTATGTAATTTGACACAACATATTGACATGCAGTGTGTGATTCATATGTTTTATATCTGTACTACATATCAATATGTTGTCTTCAATTTGTAGTTATTGATATGTAATGATAGCATCTCAAATTGATATGTGTGCTACATATTATTATCTGCCTGTAATATGTAATGTGTACAAAACTTTTGGTTTACAAAAACAGCAAAAACCAAAGGAAAGAAAGCAGCTGCTGCTCCTGAAGCAAAAAGCAAAAGAAAAACAGCAGCGGCAACTACTAAAGCAAAAGGTAAAACAGCGACAACGGCTGCTACTCCTTCACCAACAGCAAAGGGGGACAAAGCACTTGTCCTGAGAGCTGCTACTCCTTCTCCAAAAGGAAAGGGAAAAGAAAAAAGGGGGAAAGCAAAAGCGCTCCTGAAAGAAGGTTTGTAATGTTAAAACTGAAGATAATTCTTAATAACATATGTTTATGAGTATGTAATGATGCATTGTTGTGCTTGTTTTTGGTATTAAGTGTTTTCTGAAGACTTGGTAGATATTACAACTACATATTGATGATGTAACTACATATTTGATATACCATATTGATATGTATTGTATTAGTTTTTGGTTCTTGTTATTGTGTAGGTGCTAATAAGCGTAAGAAAGGAGCTGGAAAACCACGAAGTTTATACCGTGGCGGTTTCAGGGGCTTGTGGGGGCTTGCGAAGACTATTAGGACCACTAAGAAGGCTATTGCGAAGTCCACTGAAAACCTTGAGTTGAGTGAGTTGCAGCTGAAGATGATTTCTGAAGCATCATTCGGTAACTTGTTCCTAATGTTCTGGTACACAAGATTTGAGTTGGAACATTTGTTGAAGATTGAAGATGCAATGACGAAAATGTTACGCTGTTACGTTAGGGGTCAAGATCCAAACAAGCTTAGATTTGTCTTTAAAAGGCATGGCCAACCGAATGAGCTAGTATCCACACCAGAAGAAATGGCACTTATTTATGGGATGCCGAGAATTCCAATTAGGGAATATCTTGATTATAGGCTTACACAAGTCAATAAAAAAAATGGATGGCGTGAAACAGAATTTTTCAAAAGGACTTTTCCTACTGATATGAAAGCTGGTGACAAAGTGACTATGCCAATGATTGTGAAGGCAATCTTGAATATCCTTAAACGAACACCAATTAATCTGAAAAAGAAGAAGTCTGATGAAGAGTCTCTGCAAAGCGTGGGTGATCAATCAAATGAAGATTCTGAAGAAGACGAGGAAGACGAGGAAGATGCCGAAGATCTTGTTAGGCTTATCTGCTTGTATATGTGCACTTCATTATTTTTCGCTACAAGTGATGCAAACGCTTTGACTGAAAAATATATTGGTTTCGTTCTTGATCTTGAGAAGGCTAAGAATATTTCATGGCTTGACCTCATCCATTCTCATTTAGAGAAAGAGCTGAATGAAAACGTGGAATCCGTAGAACGCACAAATGGTTGTGCTATTTATTTGTTGGTAAGAATCTATTTATTTGTTTATTCTACTTCAAAATGTTTTTGTTTTATGTGTTTTCTACATTTTGATAGTATATCTAATACTGCATATCAATATTTTGCAGCCATGGTTTGCGGAGCATACCCATTTGGTGGCGCCCGAGGATATAGTGACAGAACCTGCAGGAATGTATGTGCCAAGAGTGTCTAGGTGGAATCATACAAAGATATGTGCTGAGTTCCTAAAGGATATTGATCTTTCTGAGTATCAGGTAAACTTGCCTTACATATTTTGTCATAATAAAAATATATATTGATAAGTACACGTAGTTCGACATATTGATATGTAATAATTAGCATATCAATATGTAGTAGTTATTAGCATATCAATGCTGCTTAGGTACAATGTAGAAACTTCAATTTCCCATTTCTTTTCTTCATTTCAATTTCATGAATCATGATCAATTAGGGCTTCTACTTTCTTCTCACAAACCCTAGTTCCTTTTCTTCTCTTCTCCATATGTGTTTCCTCATACGACTGATCTTAATCTAGCCATCCAGGTAATCTTCTAAATACAAACAATTAAATTTGCTCTGTTTTGATCATATTATCTGTTTTCATTTTACATTTACTATTCATCTTCATCATACTACATAGAAATGGCTACTAGAAAAAAGAAAACCAAAACTACATCAAGTTCGCTCTACCTAAATCATGCTTATAAGAAACCCATGATTTTTTTTACTCAGATAAGAATGTAATCTCTGAGAGATACATAGATTATTAGTTATTAGCATATCAATTTGTGGTGATACATATTGATATGTAGTTATTAGCATATCAATATGTAGTTCTCCCTGTGTATATAATAGAGAAAGAACTACGACATGTTTTTTTTTTGGTAATATCTAATATGTAGTTGCTTCTTTACATTTATTTGATTTGTACCAGTTCCATGTTGATTTCAAAGATGAGATAACACACGAAGAAAGACAAATCCTTAATCGTATTTCAAGAAGGATTCAACAGGAAGCAAATGATGATGCTTTTTGTTTAGATGAGAATTCCGAATCGGAAGAAGAGAAAGAAGAAGAGGAAGAAGAGAAGGAAGAAGAGAAAGAAGAAGAGGACTCAGTATTGGGGGGAGAAGATTGGAAGATTAAATACGATGATTTGAGGAATACAATATCTTCCAAATGGAGTGAATTCAACACAATGCAGCAAGAGGGAGAACCGGTTGACGCTTCAAAGCTTGAGTTCATGTTGCATGATATTTACCGGAAAGCTTTCCCTTTGCAGAGAGAAGCCAGCCAGGAAGATTATGTTAGCTTGGGATGTACACCTACTCCAAGAAACCCCAATGAAGAGTTGAATGTGGACCAAATAGTTGAGAACGAAATGCAAGGTTCTCCGGAAGATCAAACAGATGCTAATGTCAACATTCCTGAAGTTGGTTTGTCAACACCGAAAGATCAAACTCATGTTAATGCCACCTCTGAGGTTGAATTGTCAACAACTTCAGTATTGAAGTTCCATGATGTTGAAGTTCCGCGTTCTGAGGTTAAAAATTGGGCTAAATCTAATTTGGAGGAAAAAGTCAAAGAGATACAAGAGAAAAAGGGAAAAGAAAACACACAGGTAAGTATCATATTAATATCTATCTGTGACATATCAATATGTAGTGATATCTACCATTACATATTGATATGTAACAGTACATTCTTGTATACCACTATCTATCTGTTACATATCAATATCTATCTGTTACTTATCAATATGTAGTAGTATCTACCATTACATATTGATATGTAACAGTACATTCTTGTAGTGGAACATATTTATATGTAACAGTACATTCTTGTGGTGGTATACATAGCAAAAACTCAAGCTAAGTAGGTTTTTGTTGACAGTTTCAATTGATTTTTGCAGGTTGATCAACTTGAAGTTAGGCAGGAAGCAGCAAAGGAGTTGCTTACAACTATGCTAGAAACGAAGTCTTCAATTGTAGTTAATTCGCAGAAATTTCCAGAGTATAACGCCGGATTGGCGGCGGAAGAGTTTCATTTGCTGGATGTACCTTTGTTTACTATGATGTCGAGTTTGGAACACATTGAAAAGCTGTCTATGCCAGACTTTATAGAAATGGAAAACTCTGGCATTGGTGTTTATGTCGAAGAGTTTGCAGACCTCCTTCCAGATAACAACGAAGGTCTTTTTGGTATTAACTTACGAGAACAATTTGATAATCTGTTTGGAAGAGATTTGCGGCCTTTACAAATTCCACAAGAAACAACTGAGCAACAAGAACCCATTGAACCGAAAGATGCAGGTGAAGTTACAGGTAAGCAACAAGAATACATATCTACAACCAGTTCAAAAAGTCATTTGGAGGTTGCATCACAAGATCCTTTGGATGTTTCATCACAAGATGTTCTGGATGTTTCATCACAAGATGTTCTGGATGTCCCCTCGCAAGATGTTTTGGAGGTTCCATCACAGGTGAATGATATGTACTAAAAATCTCATTTTGTGTAGTTAATATTACACTAAAAATCACTACATACTGATATGTATATCAGTATGGTAGCACTAGAAATCACTATACCATACAATCATATACCACTACATGTTTTCAAAAATGATTAGGTGATGTAACTATGTTTTATGAAATATAGATATTTACATATTTTTTTATGTTGATTAAAAATGCAGGAACAGTTTAGCACAAGAAGCCAGAAACAAAAAATGGTAAAAGTGAACAAAAAGTGTGCTACAAAGCCCGAAAAGCAGCAGGTAACAACACCCACCAGACCTGTTACTCGTTCCCATCCTGCAAAGAAGGTAGATGATATATATGAGAGTGGAAGTAAGTTCTCACCATCATATAAAGGACCGAAAGCTGCAGCTGCAGAAGCACTACCACTAAACAAAAAGAGAAAGCTTAAATTGCGCAAGTATTTCCGGAAACTGACTAAATCACCATTCTATAATGACATGAACGATGAACAAAAGAGTACTCTTTCCACATACATCAATAATGCAAAAAATCTTAGGTGAGTTCTCAATTGACACTTTTATATTGATATGTACTATTAGTTTGTGTATGTACTTTTGATATACATACATATTTGTATAAAAAATACTGAGAAAGACATATCAGTATGTACTGTTACACAAAGAATACTAACCTTTACGTCGTTTAT
>NC_039361.1:82915819-82915956 GCF_003573695.1 Papaver somniferum | reverse complement strand
AACAAGATCTTCTCAACTACGCACAATACAAGCTTAACACCAAATTTCAGAATGAGCAACCGATGCACGAAGTATACAGGAAATACTTGCCTGTGTTGCATCTGGATCCATCCGCTTGGGTAAGTTGTTATCTTACA
>NC_039361.1:82914428-82915593 GCF_003573695.1 Papaver somniferum | reverse complement strand
TTTTCAGTACAATGTCGAGTTCCCGGATAACCTCAAAGGAGCAGCACATGATTCTGTTTACAAACCAATATTGGCGATGGATGAAAGTATCAAGAAGATTCTTGTACCAATGTGCCACCACAATCTTCATTGGACGCTACTTGAGTATGACTGCGAAAAAATGGTGTTCAACCACTACAATTCTTCTAAGGCTGAATGGGGAGGTATTTGTTATCCACACGCCTGCAAAATGGCAGATTACATGTACGTACCTATCAACGTGTACTTGATGGAGAAGGACAAAGTAACAATGAAGAATGTAATAGTGAATGAATGTGAAGCACCTCAACAAGGGGGATCGCCAGACTGTCTACTGTTTGTGATGCATTTTATGAAGATGATGTCAAAAAGAAAATATGTGGGAGTGCCTTTGGGAGATGATGAAGAAGTGCAAGCGAAAATTCGTAACAAAAGGGTCCCGTTAGCATGCAAATTGCTGAAAGCATCTCCACCGGAAATCAGTTGGCAGATGACATAAAAATAGTCTTACTTGCTAAAAGTAATCTGACAGTACATATCACTATTTAACTATTTTCTTTTCTTTTTATTCTTGGTTTCATTTCGTTTCATGAGTTCAAGAATGTTCAAAAACATATATCTAATATGTAGTGATTTTTAATTTGAATTTGGGTTTAACTGTAATGTAGTGATATTTCAATTGTGTTACTTAAACATGATTTTGTGTTGTTTGATACGAGGGGGCGCTGCCCCCTCGACCCCCGTGAAGATGGTGAATCAGCTGGAAAACCAAAAGATGTTCTAAATAATCTTAGTGGAAGATGGTTAAACCACAAACCAGTACATATTTAATTGTTTTCTTGTTACAAACATCTAGTATGGTTACACTACAACCACTACATATCAGTATGTAGTGGTAGATACTAACACTACAATACTGACATGTAATTTCAGTATGTAAATACTTCACTACTGCTGATAGATAATGACATTTTGATAGACTTAAAAACATATTTCATTATTCGAAAATAACTACAATAACTACATTTTGATAGACTTATAATGTTTCAAAAACCAAAAGATGTTCTAAGAAACAACAAAAACAGTATTTTCAGTACACTTGTAATGTATGTACTGTAAATGAAATACTTATTAACCAAATTCAGTT
>NC_039361.1:82862301-82914418 GCF_003573695.1 Papaver somniferum | reverse complement strand
TTGGTACTGACAAAATCAAAAAGAAAAATGGTAGAATAGAACAAGGGCTAGAGGAAAGAATTGTGGAAAAGGAATCTGGCAACATCATCGATATAACATTCTGCTGCACGTTCAAGCCTGTGATAAAAGAAAAAGAGAAATCAGAACACTACTTGCTTAAAAGTACATTGTATTGTATCAAACTTACTTAATTAAGACATTAATATGTATCTGACTGAAATACATACCTGACACAAAATCATTCTTCAGAAAGTTTATACTGTCGGATAAGATTGCATGTTGCCTTGTTGTGATGAGTCTTCAAATTACAGTTTGAACACTTGACAGATTTTCTACTAGTCTCATATGCAGACTTAATACGTTTCCCCTTTTTCCTGCCTGGTGGAGACCTAATTACTTCTGCTGGGAGAACGATATCATCTACGTGATACTCATCGGGCCTGTGAGAAAAAAACAGTATCATATAAATGGAATGAACCACAACTACATATGAATATGTACACGGTATATTGTTCCTGAAAAACAAATATAAAAAAATGTAGTGGTATCTACCATTACATATCAGTATGTAACATCCATATGTAAGTAGGTTTATGTTGACAGTTTCAATTGCTATTACATGTGTAAGTGGTATCTACCATTACATATTGTTATGCAAAATATGACAATATACTGATTAAAGACACATACCTGTCGTGGTTAGGAACAGGTCTAATAGCTATTGAATATAGCTTACGAAAAGTGGTAACTTTGAAATAATCTTCAACGTAATCAAGAATCCTTCCTCCAGATCTAGTAATAGCTGCAGTAGCGTGCGAGCATGGAAAACCATAAACACGCCATCGTTGGCAACCACAATCTTCATTGGACGCTACTTGAGTATGACTGCGAAAAAATGGTGTTGAACCACTACAATTCTTCTAAGGCTGAATGGGAGGTATTTTTTATCCACACGCCTGCAAAATGGAAGATTACATGTACTTGCTGGAGAAGAACAAAGTAACAATGAAGAATGTAATAGTGAATGAATGTGAAGCACCTCAACAAGGGGGATCGCCAGACTGTCTACTGTTTGTGATGAATTTTATGAAGATGAAGTCAAAAAGCAAATATGTGGGAGTGCCTTTGGGAGATGATGAAGAAGTGCAAGCGAAGATTCGTAACAAAAGGGTCCCGTTAGCATGCAAATTGCTGAAAGCATCTCCACCAGAAATCAGTTGGCAGATGATACAAAAATAGTCTTACTTGCTAAAAGTAATCTGACAGTACATATCACTATTTACCTATTTTCTTTTCTTTTTATTCTTGGTTACTTTTCATTTCATGAGTTCAAGAATGTTCAAAAACATATAGCTTTTCCAAACATGTTTTTTTTTGGTATATCTAATATGTAGTGATTTTTAATTTGAATTTGGGTTTAACTTTAATGTAGTGATATTTCAATTGTGTTACTTAAACATGATTTTGTGTTGTTGATACGAGGGGGCGCTGCCCCCTCGACCCCCGTGAAGATGGTGAATCAGCTGGAAAACCAAAAGATGTTCTAAATAATCTTAGTGGAAGATGGTTAAATCACAAACCAGTACATATTTAATTGTTTTCTTGTTACAAACATCTAGTATGGTTACACTACAACCACTACATATCAGTATGTAGTGGTAGATACTAACACTACAATACTGACATGTAATTTCAGTATGTAAATACTTCACTACTGCTGATAGATAATGACATTTTGATAGACTTAAAAACATATTTCATTATTCGAAAATAACTACAATAACTACATTTTGATAGACTTATAATGTTTCAAAAACCAAAAGATGTTCTAAGAAACAACAAAAACAGTATTTTCAGTACACTTGTAATGTATGTACTGTAAATGAAATACTTATTAACCAAATTCAGTTGGTACTGACAAAATCAAAAATAAAAACGGTAGAATAGAACAAGGGCTAGAGGAAAGAATTGTGGAAAAGGAATCTGGCAACATCATCGATATAACATTCTGCTGCACGTTCAAGCCTGTGATAAAAGAAAAAGAGAAATCAGAACACTACTTGCTTAAAAGTACATTGTATTGTATCAAACTTACTTAATTAAGACATTAATATGTATCTGACTGAAATACATACCTGACACAAAATCATTCTTCAGAAAGTTCATACTGTCGGATAAGATTGCATGTTGCCTTGTTGTGATGAGTCTTCAAATTACAATATGAACACTTGACAAATTTTCTACTAGTCTCGAAAGCAGACTTAAAACGTTTCCCCTTTTTCCTGCCTGGTGGAGACCTAATTACTTCTGCTGGGAGAACGATATCATCTACGTGATACTCATCGGGCCTGTGAGAAAAAAACAGTATCATATAAATGGAATGAACCACAACTACATATGAATACGTACACGGTATATTGTTCCTGAAAAACAAATATTAAAAAATGTAGTGGTATCTAACATTACATATCAGTATGTAACATCCATATGTAAGTAGGTTTATGTTGACAGCTTCAATTGATATTACATGTGTAAGTGGTATCTACCATTACATATTGTTATGCAAAATATGAAAGTGTACTGATTAAAGATACATACCTGTCGTGGTTAGGAACGGGTCTAATAGCTATTGAATATAGCTTACGAAAAGTGGTAACTTTGAAATAATCTTCAACGTAATCAAGAATCCTTCCTCCAGAAAGCATCTCCACCGGAAATCAGTTGGCAGATGACACAAAAATAGTCTTACTTGCTAAAAGTAATCTGACAGTACGTATCACTATTTACCTATTTTCTTTTCTTTTTATTCTTGGTTTCATTTCATGAGTTCAAGAATGTTCAAAAACATATATCTAATATGTAGTGATTTTTAATTTGAATTTGGGTTTAACTTTAATGTAGTGATATTTCAATTGTGTTACTTAAACATGATTTTATGTTGCTGATACGAGGGGGCGCTGCCCCCTCAAAAGATGGTGAATCAGTTGGAAAACCAAAAGATGTTCTAAATAATCTTAGTGGAAGATGGTTAAACCACAAACCAGTACATATTTAATTGTTTTCTTGTTACAAACATCTAGTATGGTTACACTACAACCACTACATATCAGTATGTAGTGGTAGATACTAACACTACAATACTGACATGTAATTTCAGTATGTAAATACTTCACTACTGGTGATAGATAATGACATTTTGATAGACTTAAAAACATATTTCATTATTCGAAAATAACTACAATAACTACATTTTGATAGACTTATAATGTTTCAAAAACCAAAAGATGTTCTAAGAAACAACAAAAACAGTATTTTCAGTACACTTGTAATGTATGTACTGTAAATGAAATACTTATTAACCAAATTCAGTTGGTACTGACAAAATCAAAAAGAAAAATGGTAGAATAGAACAAGGGCTAGAGGAAAGAATTGTGGAAAAGGAATCTGGCAACATCATCGATATAACATTCTGCTGCACGTTCAAGCCTGTGATAAAAGAAAAAGAGAAATCAGAACACTACTTGCTTAAAAGTACATTGTATTGTATCAAACTTACTTAATTAAGACATTAATATGTATCTGACTGAAATACATACCTGACACAAAATCATTCTTCAGAAAGTTCATACTGTCGGATAAGATTGCATGTTGCCTTGTTGTGACGAGTCTTCAAATTACAGTTTGAACACTTGACAGATTTTCTACTAGTCTCAAATGCAGACTTAAAACGTTTCCCCTTTTTCCTGCCTGGTGGAGACCTAATTACTTCTGCTGGGAGAACGATATCATCTACGTGATACTCATCGGGCCTGTGAGAAAAAAACAGTATCATATAAATGGAATGAACCACAACTACATATGAATATGTACACGGTATATTGTTCCTGAAAAACAAATATAAAAAAATGTAGTGGTATCTAACATTACATATCAGTATGTAACATCCATATGTAAGTAGGTTTATGTTGACAGTTTCCTCCAGATCTAGTAATAGCTGACAAAATGTACTGATTAAAGACACATACCTGTCGTGGTTAGGAACGGGTCTAATAACTATTGAATATAGCTTACGAAAAGTGGTAACTTTGAAATAATCTTCAACGTAATAAAGAATCCTTCCTCCAGATCTAGTAATAGCTGCAGTAGCGTGCGAGCATGGAAAACCATAAACGCGCCATCGTTGGCAAGTACAAGTTTTTCTCTCTAGATCTACCATATGAGATCTGCACAGTACATATTCATGTGTTATTTTTCAGTACACCTAATATACACAGTACATATTTATATGTTCTCACAGAAACATGGTACTTAAAAAAAAAAGAGAAAGTAAATAACATTCAGATGATAGAGATTAGGGGTAAACGCTAACCTTGGAGAATGCACTTCATAACGATTAGCATCTGACTGGCTAACTTTCCAGGGACGGCCAATTTTGATGTGTAGTTCAAGCAAGGCTTGATACGTAGGGGTTAGCAGTTCTGGGTCCATCAAGAGACTCTCTTCACGACGTTCTGACATCATTTCCATCATACGTATCCTACACGACAAGGGGATAGCAAAGTCTGTTATACTAAAAATATACGTAGATTAACAGAACATATATGCTAATACTGTTACAAAAAGAAAACTAATATAAGCTTGTACTGTGACTAAGGAAACTGATACAAACCTGATCGAGTCAACGAACGCACACGCAAGTAATTTCTTCTCTTTGTTAATCCATCTATTGAACGATTCAGCAACGCTAGATGAAGTGTAACCATAACTACAACCCTTGAAGAAAGCATTGGACCACTTTTCTTTTGGAATGTTGCGGCAGTAGTCAGCAACCCAAGGCCTTCCCAAATTAACCATTTCTTGAAGACCTTCCTCGTATGTTGCAGGAGAAAGAGCATATGTCGCCTTTCGGAAAGCATCAGTCACTTCCTTATACTTTTCGTCAGACTTTGCGATAGGTAAGTTTTTGTCCAAATGGAAGTAACAATATCTTTGATGAGAATCAGGGAACTCTTTGGGAATATATTTAACCAACCCTTCACCTCGGTCAGTCATAAAAGTGATTGGGCGATCATCATTCAAAGCCTCCTTCAGTTTCTTGAAAAACCATTCCCAGCTGATATTGTCTTCACCAGGTACTAAAGAAAACGCAAGCGGATAAAATCCTGCAAAAAGGAATTACTAGTTATGTTAAGCAACTAATATTGACACTACATATTGACATGCAGTTGGTTTACCTCTTTGTTGATATGTGAAAACCTGACACTACATAATAACATGTTAAGCAACTGATTGACACTACATTTTCACATGCAGTATGGTTTATCTCATACTCAGTAAGGTCAATATGTAGTATGTAGTATGGTCAATACTCATTGTCAGATAGTGAAGTAAGATCAATATGAGTGATCTAACTACCAGACACTACATATCAAAAAAAAAAAAAGAACCAGTTACCTTGATTACCATTAAGACATGTTGCTGCCATGAGACCTCCTTTAAAAGTTCCAGTGAGAAATGTACAGTCACAGAAAATCATGGGACGACATAGTTTATATCCCTCTATACAAGCTCCAAAGCAAACAAAAAGTCTATTGAATCTTTTTGTAGCATCATTGAAATCGAAATCAATAAATGACCCAAGGTTTGTTTCCCTAACAACATTCACCCACCAAGCAAGATCAGTGTTGGACTTAACATCATTACCAAAAATCTGTTTATGCGACAACTCAATTGCATGATATGCGTGGTGATACTGGATTTCAATGCCACCACTAACTTTAAGATAATCTATGATCTCTGCTGGTGTTATGCGAGGGTTGTGCCTGACCATCTCATGAATTGGACTGTTCATGAGTTTTTTTGTAACTCTTGGATTCTTCAACATATAACCACCGCCACAGGTGTGCCTTCCCACATATTCCTTTATCTTAAAAACATCAATAGAACTACCAATGGCAGTTGCGTGAAGCTTCCATGAACAACCTTTCACACTACATACGGCGGTGAATCTCTCAAGGTCATTCTTCTTCTTAATTACCTCATATCCAGTTCTCATGCAGTATTTTTGGCATGCTATACGTACGGCATCAACACCACCATAGAATAATTGATCTGTATCATCAAAAATCTTATCCCAACCATCTGAAAAAAACACTCTTGGGGCTTCTTTACCTTCTTTCAAATAACCATTCTTTGCACTAACAACTAAGTCTGCATTACTGTCAACTTCCATACGCCTAGACGCGCCATTTGAAATTACATCAACGTGCAAATCAAAGAAAGCTGATTGCTTTGAAGAATGTAATGCAGAGATGCCCTGGAGTGTTACATCGGCAAGAATATGAACTATCGCTTGATTCTGGAAATAGTTAACCAGAATAGTCGATGGAGTCAACCAGCTCCACATATTACAGATGCAAAATTTCAAATCCTCTAAAGTTGAAAACGATGTAACCTCATATGCAAAATGATATTGCTTATGGTATACATGAGAATAGATGGAGAAGTCTGGTTTGGGACCAACGTCAGAATGTTAACCCTGTAAATGCAAAAATTAACTAAGTCTCTGAATGGATATAAGTTATACATATTGATATGTATTGGCATCTACTGTATTGCACGATACATACTAAGAGCGCAGGCTATATGTAGTACGTATTGGTATGTAACATGTAGAATAACCAAGTCTCTGAATTCCTATACGTTATACATATTGATATGTATTTGTATGTAACATGTAGAATATATTTTACAACATATCAATATGTTTTGAGTTTCATCTTCTATAAATAGAAGAACTGCAGCTATATCAAAAAGAGAATACAAAATTACTACACGATCTATCTAACAAAACAAACCTATATCAAAAAATACAGTAAAACAAACCTATATCAGATTACAAAGAAACTAAAACAGAACAGCAGCAGAGAAAAGGTGATTATAGTAACATACATTGTTCGAATCTGAGATTAACCTAATTCGATTTTAAGATACCTAATTGAAACACACAAAAATCACAATGTAAATCGAACGGAAACTGAATTGAACAATATAAATCATCACAAAACTGAAATCATAAAAGAAAGATAACAATGTACATCATAGACAACTATTCTGATAGAAATCGGATCAGAATAAACCTAATTATTCATCAACATTCCAAGAACAACAGCAGAGGAAGATGATTTACGAGATAAATACCTTGTTCGAATCTGATTTCGAAGCACAGATGATTTACGAGATAATAGCTGTGATTTACGAGATAAAATACTGTGATGAACCAAAACGCAGGAGCAGAGAAAACCAAAGAGAAACAATCTGAGATGAAAAAAAAGAGAAAGAAACTGAATTTGATTTGTTCGTGGAGTTGCAGAAAGGGTATTTTTGGTATTTTTGAAAAACTTGTCTTGTGTGACCCGCACGTTTTGGACTAGGAAATAAATATTCTGGTCCAAAAAGACTAGGAAATAAATATTCTGGTCCAAAAACATGTTTTTGGACCAGCGGATAATTTTATTCTAAGGGTGGATTAGAGAGTAACCAGTACTGGGTTTCCTGGACTACCTAGTAATTCCTAGATTTTGTAATCATATCCAAGCCCATATGCGACTCCGGGTATTCTCTTGTACTCATTAGTTGATGGATTCCAAATGTACATATGCAACTTTCTTTTTGAACGTTAGTACTCCTAAGACGGAGGCAAAGCCAACCATCACATGAACACGTTGAGGCAAGTAAACGGTGTCCAGGTACGAAAGGGTAACGCATCTAATTAGTTGATTTACTATAGTGGCGCACTGATGATGATGTTGATAATGGTAATAACGATGATGTATACTTTATAATTTTTATTTCTTTTTTAATCCGCGGCGAATTCGCATCCGGTCTGTACCACTCGCCGATCCGTAAATATCAAATTCCCGGGTGATTGGACCGGACACGGTTGAATTTTCCAAATCCGCAACTTTGACGGATTGGACGGGGATGACCCCTAATCCGTATCCGTCCGTTACACCCCTACATCTATATACCATATTATTTGCACCCACCTACACATCTGCTACCCAACTCCATTCTCCAATTCCTATACCGTTCCAACCCACAGAATATGACTACTCTAGCTTGGAATTGTCAGGGTTTAAACCAACCAACAATAATTCAACACCTTTGTGGGCTTATCTTGATGTATAAATCAACCATTTTTATTCCTTTCGGAAATATTGGCCAATGAATCTCAAATACTGCGCATCGCCCAAACATTACATTTTCAAAATCACTGCTCCGTTCCTAAAGTAGGTAGAAGGGGAGGTTTATGCCTAAAGTAGGTAGAAGGGGAGGTTTATGCCTACTGTGGAAAAACGGTTTTCAATTCTGTGCTTTATATGAACAGCCCCCACAAAAAATACATCAGGCCCAGAACGTTCTTTAATTTCATTCATCCATGCACAATTATATCCGATATCAGTAGTGTTTAGTGAGATACTGCATCTACGGGAGACTAACAGAAAAGATCGCCAATGTATGGCTAATCCTTTCCGGTTACATGGTTTCCTTCATTAAGGAAGCATCTAAAGCTAGTTTACCAATAGTTGTACCTGCGATGTATCCACCAGACCAAGCATTTTGAAAGTTGAACCCTCCTGTTACTCCGTCTATATTTAGTACCTTCAAGAAAAATTCCAACCTTAGATGTCATCTCCATATCAATTATCAAATGCAAACCTAGATTACTGTTTAAGTATACAGTCTGAAAATCTAGTTGATCTTGCAACCTTTCTAATACCAGAAACAGACATTTTTGGAATCTTCTTTCAAACTTCAGCAGCCAGCAAAGGATAAAGTTATTTAAATTTGCCTATGGTAATGAATTTTCTCTACATTGTGATTATTGGCTATTTTGTGCGCTATATTTTGCAACCAATTTCAAAAATAACCTGTCACCTTTGTATTATGGATACTTGTCTAGAAAAACAACTACGTGTAAGATGATAATGATAATAACCAAGACTCAATGATATTTTGGAATGATTAACAGATAGGCAATACCTCTCCCGCGAAGAATAGATGGGGTTGTATCTTGCTTTCCATAGTGTTCAGTGAAATCTGCATAAAAGTAGAGAGGGATGTACAGGTGGGCAAAAAGAGTGGCATCAAGGAGGGAGAGAGATCAAGGAGAGGGAGGGACGGAGGGAGAAAACCTCAGACAGTGGGACGCCACCAGCAGTGACGAACTCATCTTTGAATTGTCCCTACATTATGAAATACGAAAAAAATCAATATATCTTTATCGATGGACGATGGGCAGGAACGGAAAGAAAAGGTGAACATCACTCAAGAGCGCACCTTTCCTTTCACTGCAAATGGACACTGCTTAAGTAGAGAAGCAACCGACATTATAGCATTATTTGAAATAGATGCCCACAAGGTGTCTCCATCTAAATTCTGCATAAGAAACAGGTAAAGAATTAATTTCAAGAAAATTATTTATTTTTCAATGAGACTTATACACTATATTCTGAAATGAGATGTGGGGAATTCAATTACTTCGCGGTCCAGTACATATTTCCAAAATCGTTTCACAATGCCAAATTCTGAAGGGCTTGAATTAAGAAATTTCTGCTTCTGTGGAAATGGTATACGGATATTAGTTAACCAAGGTATAATAGATTTTAAAGGTAATTAACATGGTAAAATCCAGGATATGCTCAGCAAGGAAGTCAAATAGCATCTTAAAATAGGCATTGAAACATGTATTTGTTTATGTCTTTCCTAATCTATCTTAAAGTTCTTTAAAGATATGACAATATCCTGTATTAAAAAGTTCACAGCGATAAGACATGCTTCCAGTTCGGGTAAAATCATTGATAGAACAGCGACGCCACAGATGAAGAATGTGAAACTAAAAGAGAAAGCCAACGGATGCTTGGAGGTCTAAATAATGTAGGAATAGCTTCTCCAAAGAAGAAATCAAAATAAAGGTGTACCACAGGTCCACAAGAAAGTAAAAGCTTTGGAACAATATTTAAGATTTGAGCCAAACCGCAAAGTGATCCTTGTGTTTAAGAAGGATTGATTTTGCATCTTCAATGTGAGTATCTGGTATGAAATCCACAGAAAGTGTTCCTGCATTTACATGCAAAAACTATCACGGAAAGAAATAGTAACCAAAAAATGAGAAGACTAAAAAATAAAGAAGAAACCATCTTTCCTTGGTACTCTGAACTGAATAATTCACGAGCTCCCCATGCAGATAAACGAAGAATTGCTGGTCCACTAAGTCCCCAGTGGGTAACTAACATTGGTCCAACCTAAAACCCATCAAGTATTTGTTACAACATATATATTCTTGGAAGTTTAAGCAACATCAGCAAAAAATAATCATGCCTGAGTAAATTCTGGTATATTTCTTCGAAGATTTTCCAGCTTCAGCTTTACTTTCACTTTCGGAAATGTGATCTGCGAACAGAGGAAGAACAAGAAGATGAAGAATCTTCTGAATAACATAGTTCTCTCATATAATTACAACATCTTTCTGAATTAGCAGATTCAAGTCGGTCACAAAAGAACATTACCCCTGATAACTCTGCCAACTGTTTGTCCTCAATCTTGAAGGTGAATAAGCTTGGTACAGGATCTACTATGGAATGACCAAGTTGAGTAGCAAGATTGTAACCCTGAAACAAAATAAAAATTTACCTGAGAAAAAAAAATTGGCATCCATTTGACAACAAACAAAACTAAACTCTAAGAATTAACAAAAAGCTTTTTAAACCTGTAGGCTACTTCCACTTGCCACCATTAAATAGTCAGCTTCAACATAGTCGACAAAATCAATCGTCCGCTTCTGAATCTTGATTTGGAACTTCCTACTGGTGTTGGTAGTAGATGCGCTTGTCACAACTTTTCCTGTCTGCAGTAAAACTAATCGAAAAAATCAATTTCAGTATCAAAACTAAATTTCTTTAAATTCTAAGCGCAGCAATTTATAAAATTAGAATACTATTAAATATGAATCTTGTCTTATAACTTATAAGGTTGATTAGGTGTTTCATCGTACCTCCGGTTCTCTTTGCTTCGAGCAAAAGACAATCAATAATCGAAGATGAACTATTGCTGACAGGAAATACTCTGCCATCATCTTCAGTCTGATGATAATGGTAAATATACTTCTTAAGCTACACTTCTAAAAGAAGAAGAAAATGAAATGTGACAAGGGATCCTTATAATAACCTTAAGCTGCACCCCATGATCAGAAAACCAAGACATAGTATCTGTTGGCCCATGAAGATTAAAGAAAGACCCACGCAATTCTCGACTACCTCTTGGGTAATGATTTGCCAAAACCTACATAAAAAGGTGTGGCATATGGAATTTGAATCAGACTAACTGAAACAAACAATAAGATATTAAAGGATTCTTCACTTAAACTTAGCATTTTATATCACATTATTTAATATCCTACAGATATCAAGCATATGAATAGCTGCAGATATCAAAAATATCGCACCCTTTTATCAGGACAGTGCCCATTTGTTACATTGCATCTCCCTCCACCGGAAATCTTCACCTACAAATCAAAACAAAGCAAAATATCCAATTTACACATAACAAGAGATGAAATGCCAAAGGTATGAAAAAGTTAGTGGTCTTTCAAATTTACACATTCACTATTTTTCTATCACCAAATAAACTTATGTCTACAGTAGGTAATGTCGGAACTAACCTTAGATAGAGGTTTGGCTTTCTCAATAACTAAAACACCTAAATGAGGAGCAATAGTTTTTGCTCTAATAGCTCCATATATTCCAGCTGCTCCACCTCCAACGACCACTAACAACTCTTCTTCACATGTCTATAAAAATACCACCATCACCACTACCAATCGATAAAAATACTCAAATAACAGTCAGAGAACCTGATTAAGAACACTTAAAATGAGTGAGTCAACAGCCGAGCTTACCTGGTTCTTTGGTGGGGAAATGGTTGTGGAAGAAGTAGTAATGAATCTTCTTCGGCAACTAATACTTCCTTTGTTGCATAAATTGCCAAACGGGAAACAACCCAAACTATTATTATAGCTTCTTAATGTAAACATCGTATTGGCATTTCTACAAACATTTATTGGGCACAAAATATACATACAATCCTCAGCTTCTCCGGTTCAGGATTAACAAGGGAGTCGGAATTTGGTGGTGTACCTTATCAAAGTCTTGGTTGGAAGCGGAGCTTCAGGGTTTTAAGTTTGAACAAGGTTACGCAGTCTGTTTGACTGTTTCAGAAAATCCAGTTTTGGTCCAATTAAACAAGAAAGGTTAAGGCTTAGTTTGATATTGGGACGGCTTTTAAAAGCACTTTTCTGACGTGGGTTGTTGTGATGTGCTGTGAGAAAAAAATAGTTAGACGTTATGTAAAATATTAATTAAAATTAAAGCTGATTAAAAAAGAAATCAAAATATGTTTGATAAAATATCAGATTCAACCATTATTATTATGATAAATGACAAAAATAGACATATCTGTAAAAATAGTTTTATTCAATTATATTGGGTTTAAAAATAATTATTTTTTTTTCTATTAAATACTCCCTCCGTCCCTAATTAGTTGAGCTATTTGGTTTTAAATTTTGTCCCACAAATAGATGAGCCATTTCACTAATCAAGGGGATATTTCTAAAACTACCCTTTTAATTGATTATTGTTACTATAAGAAATATGTATAATTTGATAGTCATATTTATATTCGTTACGTAGGTGTTTTAAAATGCTTTTCAACGGTATAAAGTTTACGAAAAACCGTGGTATAGTTTAAGAGATAAATCATTTCGAAGTTTTACAAGTTATTATCCATAAGGGCATACCTGTAAAAAATACTTAAACATACTCCCCTTCTTTCATTGCCTTAATAATTGTGCAAACTACAAATGACTCAACTAATTAGGGACGGAGGGAGTATTAAATTTACTAATCATTACTTTTATTATGAATGTTAAAAAAAATTATTTTACTTTAACTTTTTAATATATAAATATATATTTATATATTAAAAAAAAATCAAACTAAAACTAAATAATTATTTAATATTTGTTTTTTTTGATAAATTAAATGAATTGGCATAATAAAATAGTATGAAAATAAAATATAATAATATTTTAAAGAATAAAATATAAGAAATAAAAAAATTGATTGTATATATATTTAAGGGTAATTTTTGTCATTTGCAAAATAAAATAGGGACAAAAAGGATAAATCAAGCATTAAATTTTAGTGGGACCAAAGCTTATGCTTTTGTAGGTTTTAAATGCTCCTCCTCCCGAGCTTTTAAAAATTGAGGAATTTGGGAAGTGTCTTGCATAAAAAGCACTCTAATATTTTTTTACCAAACACCAGTTTCAAAAATTATTGACATATATAGGTTGTGAAAGTGCTTTTGGAAAAATAAAAGCATTACCAAACCCAGCTTAAGGTTACGAGGCTTAAAAGAAAGATATTGGGAAGGCCCAATTATGATTGTAGCATAGGCCTAATAGGTTCGGCGAGTTTTTCTTTCTCTTTTTTCCTTGTCAAAAATTCAATTGCAAAAAATCATCTATACTAAACTGGTCCGTGAGTTATAACCCCAAAGATGTCATTATCCATCAAAAAAAAAACTCATCAAAACAAAAGAAACATAAAAACTCCATCAAAACAAAAGTAACACAAAAACCCCAAAGAATTTGATGAAACCAATTTTGGTTTCACTATAAAATATGATGAACATCATAGAATTTGATGAAACCGATTTTGGTTTCATCATAAAATTTGATGAAATCAATTTTAAAATTTGGGATTTTTGTATCAATTTTTAAAAATTTGGTGTTTTTGTATCAATTTTGTTTAAGATGGAGTTTTAATGGATCCCAACATTTAAACGGGGTCTTTGTACCACAAGTTTGGTCACCTTAGATTTTTATGACTAGATCTGATACTAAATTGATTGATCTAAGAATAATATATGAATTTGTTTATAATTATCAAAAGAATAGCACTAAACTAATTTGTTATGAATTACCAAAAAGAGACTAATTAATTTAGTTTTAATGGAACATTATTTTAGATTCAACGATAATTAAATCGTTTTAAGGTTCGGGAAGAAAAAATGAGCATAGTTTTTTCGATTTTGAATGAGGTTAGGCTTTAAAATTAAAAGGTAACTTGGTCATTTCCTATCAACTGGTATTTTCCAAATACGAGGGCAATCTCCAAACACTTCTTCTTTCCGAAGGCTGAGCAAATCCTAACCAATTAGCCAAAACTGATTTACCTGATTTGAATTTGACGATTAGGTAAGTGGTCCTCTTTTAGGTGAATTGAATACAGATGGGGATGCCAAAATGCACCGAAGGATTAATTCGGTGTCATTGTCAAACTCCTTCGATCGTTTTGACGAGAAAAAGCATCTTCCTGTAAGAATATTTTTGTATGACTAGAAATATTTCCTTGGGCCTATGTAATAGTCTTGGTAATCTCGATTATTACTACACTCATATCCGGTTTCTTTAATGGACAGTCGAGATTTACTGGAAATACCCCTTAGGAACTTGGACCTATAAAAGGAACACAATATTCATTAATATTGGGTTCAAGAATTTAACTATTCATTACGTAAGGGGTGAAGAAGAAGAAACCTAGACCTCCACAAGGTATTACGGCTACAATAAAATGATCGGTGATGGACTACAAATTAGTGCTATAAGGTATTCTTTATAAACTGTTCTTGCATATTTATTAAATGATTACCATGAAGTTCACGATCCTACAATCACTTATCTATAAATTAATACTTATAGTTGGCATATAGAGCTTGCGTTTAGAACCATGACCGTCTGTTAATATGATATGCCATAATAATATTTATTTTATGCGACCATATCAAGTTTGTGCATCACGTTGATTACGTAAATATGGAAGCCAACTCATGTCTGAGGGTGACGTTGTGTTTTAATTATCCATATGTTCTGCAATAAAAGGTTTTATCGATTATTGAATGATGATTTAAAGACGGAAAGAAAAGTAAGACGAAAATCTTATATCGTTCCACTAAAATTGTTGTCTGGTTATTTCTCTTAGATTTCGTAATGATTGACATGATGTGTTTAATTTAGGTTAGGGTAATTGGCTGAAGAGTGAAGACTAATTACTGTTGATTTGATAGTCTTAATCTAATATGCCATACTGATGTTTTTTGTTTTCAAAACTGGGTCTTTATAAATGTGCGGTAATGAATTACCCGTATCATGTTAATAAGATCGGTTGACAGAGCCAACTGTGTTGATTTAACCGATCTAACCTTATCCTGCTCAAACGGGTCTAGCCTCGGCCAAACTGATCCGTGGCTAACCCTCTACAACCCGGAACCCACATTTCTCTAATCTAGTTCCGATTAATCCAACAATGTTCTGGTTTTATGTATACCATCCAGAATAGATGCAAAGTAAGGAATTCACCATGGATAAATTAATTCACAATTAAATTAATTTGTACTAATGTGAACAATAATAAAGAGTTTTTTCCGTAAAAGTACCAATTACGCTTCCGCTTATTGAAATCATTAATGCTTAATTTATGTCGTATTTATATCGAAGGATTTCATTATAGATTATTTTTTGATCGAAATTATTTTATTTGCACTAAATTTGACGATACATTATGGTTTGGTTTATGCCTCAGTGTATTATGGAATGTTTTCCTCTTATATTGATTTTTTAATTGTGTGAGATTATCGTGTTTAAGATTATGATGTCGGGATTTTTTAGCTATCACCACAATAATACTAGAGTATCGTTTTTATCTTTGCAATAATCATAATGTTATTGTAAGCACGAATTCACCAAACCGTAATGGTGAGATTTATGGATTATCGAATTATTATGATAATGGTATTATTGTTAAATTGTTTGGCAATCACCCCAGTGATTTCAAATAATTTTTTAACCCATCACCATTTTATTATTAAGTACTTATAATCTAATGTCATTTCTCTTCATTTTCTAACTTGAATGTCAGTTTTGACTGCATTTAGACATAAAAATAAAGATCATAATTAAGTAAATGCTACATAATTTTTCATTATTTCGTATAAAACTCATAAAAAGAAATTTCCTTAAATTAAATCATTGTCGAGTTGAATAACCCATTACGAATTTTTCAGATTTTCATGGAAAATGTTATTATGTTGTTTCATATCCAAAATTTATTGCATCCTCTAAAGAAATTCAGGTTTTGTTTTTGGATACATTATCAAATATTTATGAAAATGATACTCATTGCCTATTCTAAACATCCTTCACTTTTATCCATACTATAATCCTTATTTATCACGATTTTTAGGCTTGTATTAAATTTAAATCATCGATGCATCAAAGAATTTTTATTAGTGAAATTTCATTATTGATTCATACTTATAGACTTGTTTATTCTCAATTTTGGTTAAGATAGGTTCGCCAAGTTTGGATATTTTTTCATTAAAGGGTGTTGATATTTTCACGAATTATGTACGACACGCTTTTGAATAAATGTTTGTGATTAATGTTTTAGGGTTACTCATAATTTTTTATAATCGAATAATTTTATGATCAGATCAAGTATGTCCATATCATTGAGTATGCCATGCAATTTCACAAGAAAAGCTAGTGTGATATTTGCAATTATACATGTTAATTTGCTATTTATTTTTATTTTTTGTTATCACCATAGTGATACTAAACTCTTATCTTGTAAGTATCATATATATTCAGTCCTCTTAGTTTGATTTAAAGATTAAAATAAATGCTGCTCACAAGTAGTTTTGGTTCACACGTTGAAACAAGCATTAAGGTCATCTAAATGTTTCATATATATGAGAAATAATAGCCACCCACATGTGACTAAAATTCACATTATATTAGGTTAAAAATATTTAGAATTATTTGAGTTTGTTAATACCTTTTAGGACTTGATTCACCCACAAGTGATTCTAGTTGTAGTATCTAACAAAGATAATGTTGTGTGTATGAGAAGGTAAAATATCTATAGATGTTTTTCATGTCTCACATTGTTCCTTGGTAAGGTTTTACGCACAAAAGAATCTTATTGAAGGTATGAAACTATTGTAAGCTTAATCATCATTTATCTCAATTCCAAATTTTGTTCTTATTAATTGTTGATTATGATTATTTTGTAGACTTTTTATGGTCCAATTTTTGGAAGATAAAATTGTTTATCGTCTGATGATTTTTCGCTTACTGTGTACATCTATTAATCGCATAATGAATCTCAATCCTTGGATGTTTCCTCGAACATTCATTATTGAAATTGAGAGGCAATTATAGAGAAAGTGAATAAATCATAAAGTATGACAAAGGTGGTGAATATTGTGAAAGGTATGACAAAATATGAAAATATCCTAAATCTTTTGCGTAGTACCTCCAGAAGTTCAATTGTTGCTTAATACACAAGGCAAACTTATCCTTGGCATAATGGTGTATAACAAAAGGAAAAATCATACTTTTACGAAAATGGTTAGAAGCATGATAAGTTATGCATAATGGCCACACATCTGTGAGTGCATGTTCTTTCTACAACGATGTAATTTAAATAGATTTATATGTAAAGCAGTTTCAAAGACACGCTTTGGACTAGAAAGGATGGAAACTTGGTTTAGATCACCTTTAAATTATGGTTGTTCGGTTGGAGGTGAAGGCTTACATTCTCAATAATGAAAATTGGATTTGTAACTATTACTAATTTATT
This sequence comes from Papaver somniferum, assembly GCF_003573695.1. Classification (NCBI taxonomy): domain Eukaryota; kingdom Viridiplantae; phylum Streptophyta; class Magnoliopsida; order Ranunculales; family Papaveraceae; genus Papaver; species Papaver somniferum. Next base: position 82,896,653 of record NC_039361.1, on the reverse strand, counting down.
GGTTTTCCTAAATATTCCAAATGGTATACTTTAATGATATAACCATAGTATGAGATTTACTGAAACCAAAAATATATATTCATTAGTGATGGCATAATTAGTGGGAGTACGTGGATATATCTATTCAAGAAGTCATGATAATGATCCTTTTAACTAAGATTTTTACAGATATTGTGAATCTTCTCATTGTCAGAATGTTAGATAATGAAAGGCCATAAATTACAGAACCAATACTTCGTAATAAAACTACTGCCAATAAAGAATTTTTTTTGATAACAACATGAACCAGCATTAAGAAAGTCTCAAAGAGATTGAAAGAAAGTTATTCATGTTGTTTCCGTGATTTTCTTACAAGAATTTATTTCATTTTAATATGGATTGGCAAAGACTCGGTTTCCGGTTCACAAATATTATGTGTAATAATTTTGGTTAATGGATTGATGTTATGTGAGCCAAAATCAATGGTTGAAAGTCAAATCTCGGATGCTGTTTAATTGCTCGAAAGACACAAATCAGTTGTATGAAAGTGGGTCTTTCTGACCTAACACGACTGTAATAACAATGTTAAACGGTATAAAACAAGACTTATTGCCAAAGATTTTACTCTGAAACGATGCACTGATTATAATAAGTATTTCTCTCGTGTCAAAGAAAGACTTATTCAAAATTATCATAGTATTATCAGTATCTCGGTATGACCCAAGAGTTGCATTAACCAAATGTGAAATGGCCTTTATTAATGATAAATTATAAAGAATATTACGCGTGTTAATATGAAGGCCTTGTTTTATAAAGACAGGAACACATAGTCTGCAAACTTAAGAAATCAAAGCATGAAATTAAGCAAGCTTCCCGAATATTACATATCTAAAATTCAACAAGACCATTAATGTTATTTGATTTAGGATGAAATTATTGTAGATCCATGCATATACCTCAAGATCAGTGGGAGAAGTTCATACTCTTGGTATTTTATGTGAAGACTTACTACTTACGAGTAGCGATCTTGACTTTATGCATATCTTTGTATTTTTCGAAATAAAGGATGTCAATGAAGCTACCATGCGATGGTAACATATCATGTGGATTACTAAAGCTCTCATGTAAAACATATATTGAATACACAAATTTTTTTGAGATAATACCATATTTAGAAGAAGAAAAAATTCAGATAGGATATAAGTTATAAATTTAATCTTCATTATGTATTAATTCTGTATGGAGCATATAACAAGTTGTTGATATATTAGTTAAATGCCTGAATCGAAGAACGAATAGCAGGAAATCTATCAAGAATTTTGAGGTACTAATTTTTCTTTATGTCTTACAATTAGTTAGCCAACTCAGTTAAAGTTGATTGGGTTTTCAAACTTTAAATATTGGTGGATGTGCGGATTATACAAAGGAAGAATTCATTAATACTAGTCCCACGATTAAGTTTGAATATTTATGTATGTCTGCGAGACTCAGAGACTTAAGGTTTGTCTCTATATTGCTGAAATTTATCGTCTTAGCTTCGCAGCATTAAAGCACGATATGATACAATAGGAACAAAACACATGAACCTTGAGTATATATGTGTGAATCAAGAAATTCAAAAACAAAAGTTGTTCATTTATCACTTAAGCACAATTGCATACGCAAATGCACTTAATGAACAATTACCTTTTAAGATCTCTTATGAAAATATTAAAATCTTAGGTCCGTGGAGTAATTGATTATTGAATTCAGTTAATGTTTGTGCTTATTTTTGGACTCTTATTGAGCTCTTATTAATGTCATTCTGAATTATTTCTGAATCCATGTTTATTATACACTTATTATTGGTAAGTTTTATTCTGAGACAAGCGGTGATAAGAGAATAGGAACCGAATCGTCTTCCTGGAAGAGAATTTTGTGATTGAAAGGTTTTGGGATAAGGAGGGATTATGGCGCCTCGAAGAATTTCAAGATCCAAACACCCGGTAGCTGATTTCATTGAGAATCTGCTATTTGATCATCCGGATTTTATGTATCTGGACAACTTTCCTGAGATTAAGGTTATCGTTAGCATGGATTCTTTGAGTGACAAAGAAAATGTTGCTATCGTTGCCTCGGGTGAGAAGAAGGCGCACCTTTTTGCCGCCGAAAGAAACTTGTCTGCAGCTTCATATGGAGATAACTTCTCCATTCCTAGTCCCGACTCCGTATTAGCATTCATTCGTGTTGTTATCAGTAGAAAAGGCTGTTCATTGATTGTTCATCATAAGCATTTGAGAAGCTTTAAGATTGCTTCTGAAAGGTCCAGGGAGGAGGAGGGATTACTTATTGAAATAATGATTGTGAAAAATTCGCAGAAATACTTGCTCTTGATGGGCCTGCAGCAGCCAGCGGAAAGGTATTAGAGATGGTGAAGGCAGAGATATCTAGATCCGTAAGTATGGTCAATCAATCTAAAGCTAGGGAGATGTGGAACACATCTAAAAATAAGATGTGCTCACTTTGCCTTGGAAAAAAGGAAAAATTGACCAATGTATATGACTTTAAAAACATATGGATGCTTATCATGGGAACCTATGAAGCTATAGTACATATGGAGTTAGTATAAGAAGACGTTTAGTTATAGTACATGTGGAGTTGGTATACGAAGACGTTTAGTAGTATGACAAGATTTTCAAATGAGTAACCTTTCCATTTTTTTTGAGCTTTACTTGGTTAGTTTTTTCCAAAAATAAAATAAAAATGTATACGCTTATGTGAATGGATGAATGTTAACAGAAATAGTCTTTCTTTTAAAGACATTATTGGGCCATTATGATATCCCAATTTAAGGCCCAGCTAAGTAAGTTATTTGTGTTGTGGTACATGGAAGGGAACCTGTTGATAACATGAATAAGTGCAACCGCCATAAATTTTGTTTAGCAATTATTCGCACTTATGTTTTTTTTTTATGATTAATCATTATATTGATTATCACATGGACCAGTGGGAGAATGTAAGAATACTTTTATATATCCCTTGGGCCCATATAATAATCTTGGTAATCTAGATTATTGCTACACTCATATCCGATTTCCTTCATGGGATTATTCTTAATATATCTTCTTTGATGGACGGTCGAGATTTAATGACAATTCCTCCTTTTACCTATAAAATGAACACAATATCCATTAGTATTGGGTTCGAGAATTTACATATTCATAACATAAGGGGTGAAGAAGGAGAAACCTAGACCTCCACAAGGTATTACGACTACAATAAGATAATCGGTGACGGACTACAGATTAGTGCTATAAGGTATTCCTCATAAACTGTTCTTGCATTTATTGTGTGATTATCATGAAATTTATTATCCTACAATCATGTATCTATAAATTGATACTTATACTTTCTTCTGGGGAGGATGAGAGAGAAAACCTTCAACAAAATAAAACAATAAAAATTTAGTTAGGTTTTTTAATTTAAGGCTTGTGTGTAAAGATACACCTGTGAAAATCCACATGTTCATTTATGGATGATGATGAGGTGGATGATATTATAGCAATCTGCTATATTGGCTAATTGGATACAACTAAATACACTGAATACCCTCCACTTCTCATCCGTTTCATTAAGAAACAATTGCAACAAGTCCGGAATGGATACAAACATGAAGGTTTTTCCTTTTTTCTTAAGAGATATTATTTCCTATAACTATGGTTAATCGTGTTTAATTTTGTATTCATGTGAGAAGGAGGTCGAGGATCTTTTCCACGTGGCTAGTTGTTGATGCAGATTAGCTGAGACTGCTAAGCAATAGGTTATTTAACTTTTGTTTTTCCTTTTTTTTTTCTTTCATTTCTTGTTTCTTCTATTTATTTCAATATATATTGAACTAGATTTCTAAAAGTAGATGACTGGTTAAGCATTGCAGTGTACGAACGAATACTAGCATTTATATACGTGTTCATGTAAGGAAATTTTGATTAAAAAAAGGTCATTTTCATGCAGAATAATTTGATATATCTTCTTTAAGTTTTTTTACACCTTTTAATTAATTATTTATATTTATTAATTTGGGTTTTCGGTTTTTTGATCGACCAACAAGGGATAGGTTTTATGATATTGAGTTGAAAGATCAAAGTCTTATATGGTAAAACTTTATGTGTTTATTAATTTGGCACCCATTATTTATAAATCTTTTTTTCTCTGAGAAAATATTATGCAAGCATAATATGAAGGATGAAATATGTTTAATATTTAAAGATGTATTTGTTTATAACAGTGTAAATTGCTTTCGCTTTATCAAAGCTTGGAACTCTCGAACCTTCTGTGTCGATAGGAGTTCAACCCTGTTTCAACGATCTTTCGGAAAAAAGATATTGTCCCAAGAAGGTTCTAGATGGCATGTATATTTATTACGTAATAAGTATATTATCTTGGGTAACTGGCTTACGTAAACCTCGGGAGGATAGAACCAAGATCATACTCTAATTGGGAGAAGTTTATGTTAGAGCATTAGTCGGTTGAACCCACCAACCGTTGGTATGTCAAGTTTGGTTGATAACATTTGTTCTTTCAAATTAATATTCACGAAAAGATAACATACAAAGTGAGGTTTGTATACAATGACTTTGGTATTGGTGACTTAGTCATCATACTATGGTCAAAGTATTAATAAGGAATGATATACTAGTTATTTTTCAACTTGGTTGCATCAAGAATACATAGCACAATTTGTATAACTTTCCCTATGTAAATAGTGGTTTGGATTTGTCCTCCCAATAGATAAATCTAGGGATGTCGTTACCTACTAAACCCTGTAATGTGGCGGTGTGATTAATGAGAAAATTATTAGTCGACTGTGAAACGCATAGTGTGGATAAAGGACATAATCGTTCCTATCCTCCCATATCAAGAAAATAAACACAAGCGCATGGGGATTAAAGAATAATAATCAAAGTTCTTCTTTCCAGGGCTTTAGTTTCGTATTTCATCTGGAACGCTCCATCAATTTAGGCTTCTGAAGTAGTTCTACATCCTCACTTTCCTGTATCGCAATCTCTTCGAGGTGTATAGTATAATCAGAGTTATCTACATTATTGTAATTTCGTTCTCCATTAAAAGAAACAATATTGTCGTTGATGAAAACCAACATAACCTATAGCCTAAGAATAAATATCTTGGATGAAATAACTATACTGACTCACTGAAGGAACGATTTTATCTCATCTTTTGCACTATGGGTATAGCTCTCTACTGATTAGTAATTGTGAATCCCTTGAAACAACTGAAACGGTATTCTAACTCAGATAAGAAGAAAATCTTTCGGCGGATGCAAACCCCATTTGAGGAACTAGGTATGTTCAGATTTTTTCTCGACATCTCTCGGTTTAGGTCATTTTTTCTTCCCGGCAAATACAAGTTTGGTATTCTTTAATCAAGTTTATATTCTTATATTTAAATTGTTTTTATATGTGTTGTATTTTTCTTCAAATTTAAATTTAATAAGTACTTCAATGAAATATGTAGGTTTGAGAATCAAAAGATTGAACCTTTACATACAAGGAAATTCAACTTGCATCTCAATCCCTAAGCAAGGTTGGCATTCCAGATTGAAATGTATTTTCTCTTAATTTAAAATATAATTGTTTTCTTCGTTGGTTTAAATTTGGTAATATAATGCAATTTGTTTAGTTGATACCGTTCCAAAACCTATAGTTCTGAGATCTAAAGGAGGTGCTTGCTCTTAATAGCAGTATCATGTTGTAGCCTTGCTCCTTGAATGTAAGTATGTTTTGCAGTTTAAAAAATCCATATGTTTGATTTTAATGTGATTAATGAATATCTGTATCAGTTTTTCTTTTGTGATTGATTTGAAGATAGATAAGGTATTATTAGTTTATGTGAAAGTTATTTTCATTTTTCGAAGATATTTACTCTTTCAATATTTTATAGGAAAGAGGACTGTTAAACTAATTGTTGAAGACCTAAAAAAGCATATTTCTGGATACTAAGTATCCCGCCGGGCTGGGTACCTATTTTCTGCACGACAAGCCTTGGATATCTACTAGAATTTAGATAAATTGGCCAACTTATAGGTTGTTGTTCTCTAGATTCTAGAGACCAAATTGTAAGGGAAATGAGAAGCCAACATATAAGCCTTGGACATCACCTACTTTTTCCAAAATGACACATGTACAATGTCGTTGCAAGTATCCACTTAGTTGTTCACCAATTGAACTTAAACAAAATACCATTACGATCATTCACTATTTTTTCCTTCAAGGTTCAAATGCTGAGAAAAAACTTTGTAAATTCAGACCCCATACCATATTTTGACTATTTGTCTCGATCAGATGTGGTAAATATATTTTTGCATTTATGTTGTTCGTGATATTACCAGTCGGAAATATCTAATGCAAGGGGTCTACTTATTAGATGGAAATTTTCTTATGATCTACATTATAATTAAGGTTTAAGTGGATGTCTATATTAGTTTCGTTTATCATGGTGGAACTTCTATTCCATTCCGTTCCCGTTTCGTTCCCATAATTATGACTAGCAATAAAGTGAGTACTTATTTTTCGACTTAACTCACTAAAGCCCCATTAGTCCTAATATTCATTTTGTGTAAGTAGGGAGACTACTACCAGCCTATCGGGTGCCAATCCTATTAGTTTTCTATGGTAAATAGTGACACATTCTGTGAATGTTGTATGCCAACGGTTCAGATCTCTTTTTTAGATCTTGAAACCACTGACAACATTTTATAGTTTAAGCATTGAGATTGCGGAAAAGTTAGAAAATCAAGAGTGATAATTAATTGCACATAAGGATAATCTCTTAACCGGATTCATTTTTTCTTTCTTATACTTATGCGTGTTTTGGCAACCGTGGCCATTTTTTCCTTTGTAAATGCATGAATCCTCTTTTTATATTTTAAAAATATAAAATCTCATGTTTCAATTTTTTGTTTAGGAAGTTGTCTATCATGTTCGAGCAAATAGAATTTGTTCTACATCAGATTTTATAGTGGCTTGCTCGATATATGACTTCTCTGTGTACCAATGAGGATCAATATTTGTGGTTGTTTAAAATATGGCATTATTACAAGGTGGCAGCATAAAGAGCGGAGGTTACACTTCGTTAAGCATCGATGGCCACACTTGCGAGTTGCTCAGTTCCCAGTGTCTTTTATCGTAAAAAGTAAGCATCTTAGACATTTCTATTTGTTTTTCATTTGGACTTTATAATAATTTTCATTATTGTGGCGGGCATTAACCAGGAAAAGATATACAAATGTATATTATTATCATATATGTATCAATGTTTTTTTCTATGAATCGTCTTCTTAATATTACTCTTTTGCTACTTTACCATCTATCCAGAACTTTCATGAGAAAAAACTTGATATTTTTTCAGGCATAAGAGGACATAAGACTAGCTAGCAGAGCGTCAATGTTTAATGAGGTAAACATTAGAGTTTGAAATATATGCATTTCATTTCAATTTATGGATTATATCAACATCTTAAATTAATTGCACCACCGATTTCGAGTTTAGGTGGACTTACTGAAGTTCGTATTTTATCTTAGTTTTTGCTGCATCTACAAAGCAGTATCCTCCAGATTGCAAGCCCACCTTTAACAGTAACGAAATTAAAGGAACAAAAATTTATGCACATGGAGTAGTATTAGTTACATAGTATACAACTTACAATTTATCAACAAAAACTAACTTAGCATTAGCAGATCGAACGTCAGGTCAAAGTTAATTTAGTTATGTACATTAAGATGTGTTATCGAATGATAAAGTAGTTGTAGAGAATACTCTCAAGTCTGGTAAGTAGTTTCCTATCAATCTGAAAGCATAACTGTATTTTTAGCATATAAATTTTGGTAATGAGATAATGGAGCAAATTTGTAAATTTATTTTAGTTTTCTTAGATCGGTTAAGCTTTCCTTTGTGGTTAATCCCATTAGGTGATAAAATTTGTTTTTTAATCTATGTGTAGGTACAACCCAACCTTTAGAGAATATGAGGTTAGTGGGTGATGGTAGACAAGACAGTTGGCAAGAGGAAGATACTTGGTGGAAATGCATATGTTTGTATACAGGCACATACGTTGTAGCAAAGTGACTTCCTTGAAACCAAGCAGTGTACTGACATCCAGATTCCTCTGTATGTCCCATACAACTCAGTACGGGATAAGCTCTCGCAAGTTATCTTTCAATGACGATGATTGAAAATCGAAAAAAAAAATCCTGAAGTTATCAAGGAAAAGGGCATTTGGTGGACTATATCAAAAATGGTACGTATCATTATTCATATCAATTTCCTTAAAGGTTACACCATTTTAGTTAGTGCTTCGCTATGCCATTTATCATATATCCTTTATCAGTAAATAGCTACATGATTGTTAGACAAAGCTAATGTGACTGAGTTAAGTAACGATAACAGGAAGAAGAAAATTCTGAGTCGAAGGGGATTCCGTTTTTAGTTGCTGGTGTGGATTTGATTGGGAACACGTTAGTTGATCTTATGTCTATTGTTATTAATATTTTATAAGTTTTGATGTTTTATGTCTCATCGATCCTAAAGCCCGGAATACAAAAGGTCGCATTGACCTGAACTGTGCAGTAATCAAAAGCCCCTTGCTTTTGTTGTTCATGCAATGGTTACCTTCATTTCTAAAGAACCTCCATCGTCATATTATGGAAGCTCGAAGGAATTGTATTAATAGTCTCGATAATTTTATTTTTGTACTTGCGGCAACTCTTAATACCTTAGGAACTTGCACACCTCTTTGTCAATTATATCCTTGGAAATATTTGCATCATACGTAGTATTTATTATTATTTTTTTATTTTGAATTCATGATATCTTAATTCCCTGTTTGCACGAGATATTCATGGAGTAGCAACAAAAGGAGATAAGATTATAGCTGTGTTAATGATGGCTATTGGCTATTTCCTCAAATATTGCAAGTTTACTTAAAAACTTGGATGAAGTTGTGCAGTTTGGTTACAAGCAGCATATTAACATCACTTCTGATTCTAATCGCAATATAATATGCATTAACAACACTTATGTTTGCTCTGTCATAGTTACAGCCGTCCATGCAGTGTCTCTGTAGAAGTTTCATTACACTTCCGATCATCTTGAGGTTAGGATGATTCTACCCACCAGGGAGTTTAGCACGCGTTCTATGTTCTTTACATGGTCCTGCATCGTCATATTATCTTCCTGGTACCAACGTATTACATATAGATGTAAGAGGAAGGCCCACAATTTTGAAGTTACGAAAGCATTCATCAAATGCAACTCATGAGCAGCATACTTCATTGCAGACTTTATGACAAAGTTTCGCATACCAACACTTCGTTAAATTAATGGACACACATTTAAAACGTTGCGATCTAATGTGTACTATACAAATTACAGGAACTTCAACCTCATGACATGTTTGAGATTTTGGATTTTCTACCCATATGGCGAATGATTAATATGAGAATAGCAGGTGAATCATTTGGAACAAAAGCGTACGAAGGTATATGGGGAACATGCGATACGGACATGAAGGATGAGGAGAATTTTATGGACGTTGTTGATAATTGATTTGGCTTGGAGCTGTAGGCAGCCTAATCTTTTTAGGCATTTTAATTTTGTTTATCTTTTTAAGAATTTAAATTTTTGTTGTTCATGTAGAGCACTAGCTCATTCTAAATAATGAACCTAAATAAAATAATGTCAGAGTTGAGAATGATATACTGAAAGAGTAGTTCTAAACAGACCGTGTTGTCAAACAACACAAAAGCCAAATTCTAATTTTGTCTCACAATTTTTTTTATGTGGACCCGGTGAGCCTGCGGAGGACAGCAGGGGTCCGACTTTGTGAGATCTTTTCAAGAGGTTTTTTTGTGGCGGTTTAATTTCACGGTTTGTCAAGCTTTTTTGATACTGAAAAGGGAAAAAACAATTTTATACTTAATCCTAATCGATGAAAAAGCGTGAAGGTTTATTCCACAATATGGGTCGGAAATAAAAAATAGATATAAATCTTATGTGTTATAATGTTGTATTGTTATTGGAACATATGATTCACGCAGCCATTGGTAATATGTTGCAGTGGTCGAAGGTGCAATATATTTACCACGTAAATGAAACTTGAGAAAATCCCTATATATAGATAATTGAAAATGCAGAGCTTTTCTAAATCGGACTGCAAATAGAATGATCATGTAAAAATTGAAATTATGGCCTACATAATTCGTGAACTGTTACAACTCAACATAGATCAAGGCCCGTGCCTTTACGGTACGGGTTAACCCTAGTCAAGAAAACAAAACACAGTTTGGCTAACTTATCCTGTGTAACTGGTGGTCCAAATTTGTAGTTACAAAACATAAATCTACGGTTGCGAGTTGATGACATTTTATTACGCTATTCTTCTTTTTTAATCAAGACGTTTCTTTTCTTCTCGATGTTTGGTGAAAAAAACTGAAAAGACTTCTTGATTCGCTACTAATTCTTTGCTGGTGTTTGGAACTAATTATCATCATCTTCAATGCTGACGAAGTTCTTCCTACTAATCCCACGAATCAATCAACTACCATCCGCTATTGTATTATTGTTGGTCCATAAGGAATGAAAGCAGCTTTTGACCTCAAGTTGTAGTAATAAATCTTACAATTAGGTATTTCCTTTATTTTTATTTTTTTTTCCTCTGTGTATTTGTTGTTGTTACACTGATAGATTTGCGAGATTTCGTATGTGTTATTTGAAGATGAATTTGGATGGAGCAAATTTGTGTTGTTATCAACTTATTTATTAATTGGTTATTTTGATATGAATTAGGGATGCTCTCAATCTTTTTGCTTAAAGGTTTAAACCAAGGTAAAGAATGGAAGATTCTACTGATGAAAGATGCATGCTTGGAACTCCAATCCAACCTAATTAATGTGTCATGAACCCTATATTTTTGTAGGAGCTTGCTATATTTTATGCGCTCAATCACTGTCATAGGCCATGGATTTCATATATATCTAGGCCGGGGAGGAGATAAATCAATGGACGTGGTCTTTAAGTTATTTTACTTTAATTTCTAACTTTATCTTTGCTAATTCCCATATTAAGATCCGGTGGTTATGCGGATAACTAGCTCAATTTATGTCGCAGATGGAAGAATGTTCTCTTGATTTTCTAATGGGTAGTTGATTTTCTTCGCAATTTTTGTTTTGTGGTGTACCTCATGTGATTTTAGGTCTGTAGTTCAGTAATTTGTGCTTCTTTCCATTTTATGAATTCTGATTTCAGTTATTTTGTTAACAATTGTTGGTAACTATTTACCTTTAATTTGTTGTTCATCAATTTGTTTCTCTTTTCATTTATGAATCCTCTTCCATTCTATGCGCCATAATATGTTTCTTTTGGTTATTTTGCTATCGGGACAATGTTGATAGGGAAAAATGAGTTGATTGATCTATTTAATTCGGTGAACTTAGCTGCAGGTGATTCTTTTACTGATCGGGTGAACGGTTAACCATTATGATTTATTAGTATGCTCAATTGATCATCTTTATGTCTATGTTATTCGTGCTACGACGTTCTTACATTGGCAGATTCAAGAGATCGCCATTGGCATTCCTTCATAGGTTAGTATTTAAGAAATTGGATGTTGGAGCAGATATGGGAAACTAATCGTAGTGAGGCTAAGACAGCGATTTGATACAAACTCTGTTATGGTGTTCATAAATTTGTGTCTAAGGACAAGTCACATATGAGATGGAAATGTAATTCCTTCATTAAAAATTTATTGTGTGTGGGGGTGGTCGGTCGGTGACTTAACTATCCGAGCAAAAAGCAAACATAAAAAGTATAGAGGAATGAACTTGGTACCTACTTTTGAGGATGCTTCAATGAGAAGACATCCTAAAAGTGGTGATTGGTACATCTTTAAAGCTTAAATATTTGTTTTTATTGTTCGCATTTCTTTAAGTTCAAATTGTGAATTTATTTTGCGTGGCTTAGCAAAAAGAAAAAAATGATCCTCGATTGATGCTTATGCTATTGATGGCCTGAGATAAATCTAAAATCTACGTTCATTTCAGATTTCTCACATATTGTGTTTCTTTTTATTTTTGCATTTGTTTATATTTTATCCCGTATTTGTTGTTTTGATTGCTTTCCAATGCCCATGAACTCTAAATATCATGTTTCATATAAAGAAGTATATATATCTTCGGGTATCACAATACGAGTGCCTGGATAAAACATAATGTTGATACATGGTTTCAAACTCGCATGCTAAAAGACTCAAATACTGGAAAGTAGTCTACGTGACTTGTAGTCCAAGTTTAGACAGATATAGTGCATATTTGCTTCTAGGAATTTTGTTGCGTGTGCCGCCTTTCCTAGCTCCATGTTTTGCAAGTTTGGAAATTTTGTGCACGTTAAATATAAGTCTTCTTTAGATAATAATTTTAACAATGAAACTTTAGTATTTAGATCCTGTTAAAGGTAAAAAAACTTTTTTCTCTAGGTATCCTGCAAGCATCCAAGATGAGGGGAATGTATATTGGCTTGAAGTTTTAGATGCATATCAGATTGTAAGAGGTCAAACAGTTCCTGGAAACCTGGTGCAGAGATGAACAAGCTTGTTACTGCATTTTAGAGGTATGAAAGAATACTTTCCTATTGTGTAACTCTTTTTATATTGATCAAGATATTGAATTGTAAACCGCCAGTTTGGTAATTAACAAATGGATGAATAATACCAATATTTTTGGGGTAGACTTTTTACTAATTAGCTGATCATGGTTTTCAATCATTTATGCAGCGAATACGTTAATCATTTGAATGACAAGATCATAAAAATAGTAATGTTGTGAAGAACTTCTGATACCTCGCATGGGAGTAGAAGGGATACTTATATACATCCAAAAGTTGAAAAGCAGACTAGGTTTGTTATGGATGATTCAGTGAGTACATATAAATCGTGACAATGACATTACATTCATTTGCAGGTGCGGTATATTGATTTAAAACGCCGTAAATTTGTGAAAACCATTCCGAATTAGTTTTTTCCACTATAATGGTTTTACTTTTATTTTTAGAGATGGTAATCACAATTGTTCCGTAAATTGTAAATTCAAATTTATTCATTGTTGATTTAGATGATCAAAGTGGGAAACTAATCCCAAAAATTATACATATGAATACATGATACGCAATTTGCATTCGCGTAACCATTATTTGACTTTATGAACGGATTTGGCGTCAAGTATGCTCAGCTCCCTTCATAAACGTGTTTACATAATTCTGAAGAGCATAACAGCATGCCCGTGCAGTTACGACATAGGTTAAGACCTAGTGGAGTTACGAAGTATAATTTATCTATGAACTTAGTATTATAAACAATACACTAATCAGTAATTCATTACTATTTAGTGCGTTGAACTTCCATATGAATTAAGATATTAGGATTATGTTTGAAAGCAATTTCAAAAAATATAGTTTAATGATGTAGACTTGCGAAGCTTGTTTCGTCGTTGAAATCTAAATTCAGGACGGATCCCATGACCGATCATAAAAACAAGATCGATCTCAGGACCTGTGGCGAGGACCGATCCTGACAATGTTTAACCTGGTTTTATATTTTCGATATGTTTGTCATATTCGGGTTCCGCAAACATCAAGATGTGTACGAGTTAAACTTGGAATGTTCATACTACCGAAATATTTATTTGAACATGTACTAAGCTCTAATATTTTATTGTTCAAGTATATTCCTTTGATACTCAAGGCAAGATCCTGAAACCGATTTCTCAATGTCTTTTAGATATCAAAAATATATGCTTACCGTATCATAGAGGTGTGCATATCTCCAGTTTCCATATTAGTAAAGCACATGGATGTCTTGCTAGCTAATATTAGTTTTCAACTACGAGTGACATCGGATTATTAGTTGGAACATAGTTGGTATTTGTCAAATTTGGAAATAAAATTTATATTGCATATTTTAAGGATTTTCGAACTTGGTAATACCTTATCTTCCACTCAAGCCTTGGTCATAACACTATAAACAGTGGAGCTTGTATTCTTACAAACTTATCGCTCGACACATAGCTTAAGTGATTTTCTGGGAAGGCAACTTGTTAAGAGATATGAGTAATCTAATTAAGCGAAATATATTGTATTTCTTTCGTTTAAAGTCTTCTTTTGGACCAAGAAGCTTTTAGTAATATCGATGGTGGAAAACTAATTCTTATTGATATTTTAGTTTTTCGATTAATTGATTTGATTAAGAAGTCGATAGATCAAACTTGTTTATTTTATGGTGCTTCTCTTCTAGTATAAGGCCACTCAAGTTTGTTTTAGTATTTGACTATTATAGATCTACAGAGTCAGGATCTTTAGTATAACTGCTGACCAATCAACGTTAACATATCATTTTTGAGCATATTAATCAATAGTGAAATCAAGTTATTTGTGTAACGGGTATTTTGAAGATTTAATACTTAGAAGACTTTTTTTCCGGTTTATGATCTTTGTGTTACTTCATGCGTATTTGATTCAACGAGGTTCAAATGGGCAGTTTATTACGATAGAGATAAAACTTGCACAATGGTCGAAAAATTGTTGAATTGCTTCTTCTTGTTAAGTTGCATGGATAAAGCTTGTTCATTGAGATTGATTGTTTCGATTATCTTTGTCTTGGTTTGATCTTTGACCGAATGAGTTTATATTGAATAAACAGCTTATCATTTACTATACTCTATCTCTGATTTAAAATTTGATCTAGGAGATTGAGTTGGTTACTGGAACAAACATAGTCCTTCAATGTTTATGGTTATGATCCACAGGAGTAAAGAGCAGAAGTCTTCACGGCAGTGAAGAACTCTAAATAGTAGACTCTGTCTTGGGATTCACTTACATAGACCAGATTGACTGTAGGTGCAGGAATACTGAAGGATATGAGTAAAGAATAAGTGTTTACTTGATCTCAACTATACGAAGTTGCGGTAGTCAATTTGCATAGCGACGTAATTCTGAGAGTATTCAAAATTGGTCTACGTCCCGGGTTATTTTCTGCCAGATAATGTTCCTTGTTAAGAAAATCTTGTGTGTCATGCCATTACTTTATTTTTCGCATTATAATTATTGTTATAAGTTATCATTAGTAATTACACTTGTGTGTTAATCCACTTGGTACGGTCCATAGTTAATTCCGACTCGAACTTTAACTATATACCAAGTTACACCTTGTTAAAATAATATTCTGGCAGTTATTTTCTTTTGTAAGATTACACTAGAAAACATTGTGGTGTACTCAGTACCCTCGTCATTTCAGTTTAAAAACCAACCGTCGGTTTTGCAAACCTATAACTTGAAGTTGCATACCCTTTTAGATATAAAACATGTGATATTTTTGTTATTTACTACTTTTTAAACCATGTGTTTGTAAGTATATTGGGTTTAAATAATGTCTTACGCATGATAACATAAATATATTATTTATCCACTTTAGTGTATCGTCATCGTAACAAATCGTCTTAAAGATGATTCTAATGGGACTGACAAGGAAAAAGATGATGAAACCCTCGTCATTGAGTACTTCAAGCAACTTTATGCTTATACAATTTATTATTCTGAATTAAATATTTTTGTTTTTTGTATTGTTAGTGAATTTAGTGAAGGGGGAATACAAATATAACTAGGCATGTCACCAATGATGACGTTTTGGAGTGTATTGATTTGATCAATGGGTTCTCTTGACACATGTGAAAAAGCGTGGTCTAACAACCACACCCAATATTTCACTTAGCAATATGTATGGGCAAACTCCAATATACTTCTAAGAGAATCAACTAGATAGTCAGACTCAATCTTAATAAAAGTATATCAAATAGTTATATCTCACTTTCTTGATTCAATACTTACTCAAGAAAATAGAAATATGCGAGTCTAATTGAATACAAGAGAAATCATTTGAATGGTACCAAAGACCAATGTCCAAGAATCAGTCAATTTCAATCAACAACCAAAGGTTGGATTCCCAATTGATCGATTCAACGCACAACCTATGATATTTCATTTATATAACAAAATATAATGCGGAAAAGAAATAACACAGACACGAGAAGTTTTGTTAACGAGGAAACCGCAAATGCAGAAAAACCCCGGAACCTAGTCCACATTGAACACACACTATATCAAGCCTCTACATACACTAGCCTACTACAAACCAACTTCGGTCTGGACTGTAGTTGAACCGCAATCAACCTCATACTGATCCAAGGTACAGTTGCGCTCCTTACATCTCTGATCCCAACATGATACTATGCACTTGATTCCCTTAGATGATCTCACCCACAACTAAGAGTTGCTACGACCAAAGTCGAAGACTTTGATAAACAAATCTGTATCATACAAAAAAGTCTACGGTAATAGATAAATCTGTCTCCCATAGAAATACCTACGAGTTTTTGTTCCGTATTTTGAAAAATCAAGGTGAACAGGAACCAATTGATAACCCAGACTTATATTCCCGAATAACAACCTAGAATTATCAATAACCTCGCAATAATCTTAATCGACTAGCTAAAGAAGATATTGCAGAATCACAAACGATAAGACGAAGATGTTTGTGACTTCTTTTATATCTTGCCTATCGGAGAAATCAATCTCAAGCCAATCTTATGATAAAAACAACAAGATCAGATGACGCAACTACAGATAAAATAGTTGGGTATGGCTTCACAATCCCAATGAAGTTTTCAAGTCGTTAACCTACAGGGTCTCGAGAGAAACCTAGGGTTAAAGGAGAATCGACTCTAGATAATACAACTATCACACAGAAGGTGTCCGGATTAGGTTTCCCAGTTGCTAGAGTTCTCCTTTATATAGTCTTTCAAATCATGGTTTGCAAACTAAGTTACCCTGGTAACAAAGCATTCAATATTCATCGTTAGATGAAAACCTGATTAGATTCAAGCTAATATCTTTCAACCGTTAGATCGAACTTATCTTGTTACACACAAATGAAATGCATGTTTATTTAGGTTTATGTAACCGTACCCAAACATGTACACTTAGTTGGTTCAACAGTAGTTAACCAAATAGTTAGCCATATGAGCACTTTCATATCAACCATATTCATCTTAACCATAACTAGTTCAAATGACTCAAGAGAACTAGTTATAGAGTTGTTCAATTGTTTAGATCTCATAGAAGTATACAAGAAACAATTGAAACAAAAACGATTTGATTCACTCGAATCAATTCATAAACTTTATAGCCACAGTTTGCAAGTATGCATTCCTTGTTTATGTAAGTTTAAGTTCACGAATAATCGTTTTTAGAAACTAACCCACTTAAGTACGCATACTGGTACGCGGACATAAGTACCCAGAATAAGTTTGTTTTCAGTTCACAAACTGCAGCAGAAATTCAGGGATGTAAACTTCCGACAGTACGCGTACTGGTATGCGGACTTCAGTTCCGGTTTTCCTGAGCAACAAAGTACGCATACTTTGGTTCAAGGAATAAGGACTTACACACGTATGAGTTATCACACAATGTTTATATACTTTCAAGGTTATATTCTAAACTCTCTTGTCAATCATTAAAACATTCTTAGAGGACGTTATATAGTTGTTGTTCATAAGCTATTTCTCGTCAAAGCGATTTTCAAGTAATTGAAACTAATATGATTTTCGTCACTAGTAAAGATGAACTTGGCCAAAGAAAAATCTTACCAACACATATTTCGAGAAACAGATAGGCAAGATAAACTCGACTCGAGATAGTAAATGTGTATAATCATAGTCTATTAGCAATACGACTTTTGTCTCAAGATATGAGATAGAGTAGATAGACCTTTGAGTGATAGATAAGTTCAAGTCTCCACATACCTTTTAGTCGATGAAGTTCCACTAGTTCCTTGAGTAGTTCTTCGTCTTTGTATGATGATCGCCATGGAGTCTAGAGCTCAACTACACTTTCTCCTAGTCCGAGACTTAGCTATGAGTAGACTAGAAATCAAGACTTATAGTTTAGGCAATTAAACTTGACAACAAGCTTGAGATAGCAACGCTTGCGAGTTCGACCGAGCAGTGCTCTAACAATCTCCCCCTTTGTCAATTTTATTGACAAAACTATCAATACATATGGAATACAAAATAAATAAATAAACTTTTGTAGCTTCTCTTCCACATGCATGATCTCCTTGGTTCTTCAACATTACTCGAAATCTTCGTCACTTCCAAGTACTCCAATGATTCCAAAGGTTGTAAGTTTAGCATCATTGTTGTTGAAAATCCGTAGCTATAACAATGAGAAACAAGAGTTATCAATCATTGTTAGACAGTGTTATAGTTTTATTACACAGTATCAAAGTTCAATTGTATCATAACTTCGACAATAATACTATGGTGATATGTATCACTCCCCCTTAGTCAATAATCCATCTCACATGGAAACCACTCCCCCTTACATAATGATCCGAAAACAATATGTATTTGTAGTGTGAACTACACATTAATTCTCCCCCTTTTTGTCAATGAACTGGCAAATGTACGAAAACTAGTGGGATCCTAATGAAATTTCCATAGAGACATTTCATGACCAAAAGAAAGCACATATCAACTTTTTATATGCTATCATATAGCCGAAGCCTAATGCATTCATCAAGGAGTTTATAAAGATACAAGATAACTCCTATAATATTCCACAACCGCACTCCCCACAAAGATTTGGCAATTGAGCACAAGTTCAATTAAGAACTCTCCCCCATAAAATGTCATTCCCGAAAGAACAACAAGAGTGACCTTACTTTCATAAGAAAATAAAGATTTCTTTGGACATAAAAAATCACATACGAATATGAATTTGAATCCAAAATACTCAATTAAATTAACCACAAGAAAACCCATGATTAATTTAATCGGAAATGCTTTACATAAGAGAACTTATGGAGCCGTACAGTATATACATAAAAATATGGATCAGGGAAGATCAATACTGCGGAATAGACAAGGATTCGTTATATTTTCCATCACTATTTACATAATGACATACAATAGGCTTAAAAACTTTTGCAATGTCAAAAGTTCATTCATTCTTTTATCAATACTTGCATATTGACATGTGAAAGACTTAACTTTTGACAAAGTATGGGACAATCAAAGTTCACGGACGTAAACACACATATCCCGTAACACATTGCAATATATAAAACCATAAAGATTAATACTGAAAAATCATCTTCCAAACAATTTTAGTATTTAAGCAAATAAACATAAAACAATAAAGATGAAAATGTTGGACATAGCCATGTGTAATCACAGTAATGGCTAATCCAAACTCTAGTTATTCTTCTTAAAAAAAACAAGAAATAAAATTCTCATCAGAAGATTTCCTAGACAAAATCAAAACAACTCTTAGAGAATATGATTCGGAAAACACATTAAACATAGCCAGCAACCAAAGATTGAACAAGGACGAGTTCATCAGTTGCTTTCTTCAGTTTTTTTTTCAGAAAATCAAGAATCCTTGTTGCAATTCCAAGTTGTTCACGTACGACCCCAAAATCTCGAAGAAGATTTCCGACCAGTTGTGATGACATCTGAAATAGTAGTTTGTTTTCATGATCAACAACATGATAGCAGGTTATGAAAACAAGGTTCTCTTGAAACTCCATAGGCTTGCCCTTCTCAACATTGTCTTCCTTGTTGCATCCATCCATTGTGTACATAGAAATCAGGTGAACCTCTTGACGTTACAGAACGTGTATGTACCAAAACTGAGCATGATACACACATATATATATATATATATATGTATGTATGTATATGAGTGTTTCTTAGGGAATCCTAGGGATACTCGTATACGTTCCGTGTGGGTCAGGTGTGCGTTCACTTATGGTTACAACCTTGGTACGAGACCAAAATAATAATGGAGCTAAACTTAGAAGATATCTTGAAAAACTCAAGAATCATTCGAAACAAGGGATGACCTTCTTAGTTCAAGGGAACATAAGAGAATCGTTGAAAATCAAGGCAATCAACAAGAAATTATTCTCAAGAATGAACGATCAAAAAACGTTACATCATGTAAAGTACTATAGCAAGGCTCAACAGTTTAATGATCATCGTTTCATAAATAAAAAGAAATATAACAACAACTACTTTCTCAAGACACACAAGTTTCTTGAGAATTATAAGCATCCTTCCATATTACAAGAAGGATGCTATATTGAGTAGTCATGTTGTATTTTGGTGAGCTTTTTGCTCATCAAGAATATTGACTTCTTCTCTCTTTCCTTCTTGAAGATTTTCATAAAAATCACTAGGATTAGTAGAAAGAGATTTAACCAGAGGGGAACAAGGAATACATGAACCTGCTGCTTTCCTTGCCTTTTTGATGCTCCGTTTGAGTCTGTTTATGCTGATCTTGAGCTCCGAGACTCGATTATTGATATGAATGAAATCTAGAGAGGACACCTCAGGTTCACTGTCTTCTTTGGAAGGAGATAAGGAATTTTGGGTTTCTTTCTTTCTCCTATGCCTTTTTCTCTTCTTAGAGTAATTTAAAGAGTCAGTTGTCCACCTGACATTCTTCCTTCTACAACTGTAGGCATTTTTTATCTCAAAATCATAATCTAGAAATGACTCATCATATCATTTCTCTTGATTGCAGACACTGCCTTTTGCTCCAGCAATATGAGAGATAGGTTTAATTACTTATTTAGACATCCATGCAAGAATGTTGTGAAGTTTTTCATTCCTCAGTCGAAAACGACATCTTCATTCAAGATGTCCTTTATTTTCGCAATAATAGCAGTTAAAGGATTTGTTCTTGACTGTTCTCATGCGAGTTAATTTTGAAGGAGTACAATCCTTGTTCCTAAGACTGTCGGATGCTTGAAAAGTTTTTTCACATGAAGAGTGTAAGAGCATAGCTCGGTTGAACCCACCAAGCGTTGGTATGTCAAGTTTGGTTTTCATATTTTAGTGAGCCAAAACTCATTTAAGAGTCGCTTGATTATGTACTAGAGTCAACTTCATATATGTTAGCTTGAAAGTATTAGGATATGAGACATTACAAGTATTGCGAAGACTCAAAGAAGTGAAGAAGTAAGGAGATATAACGACAACATCATCCTTCCACTTGAGGTTAGTGATATTTGACTTGAACTGTTTCATTCCCTAACGTATCTTATAAGTCGTGTATATTGAAAACAAACTGCGAAGCATGAATGATTATACTCTAGTTAGACATAGTATTAAGGAATACAATAATACGAGGGTTATTGCTTAACCGTTAAACTTTGTAGATAAGACATCGACATAATCGTTTGAATGATATTGTGATTATGTATGGGTATAAGGTGAAGATTTCATCATAGGAAACAATGTTTTACATTTGTTTTAAGGAAGTAAATTCATGAACTTGTTTTGTGAATCGAAAGAGAAATCGTCAGGCATTACTGGTATTGTTATTCATTGCATATCTTTTGAACTACCAATATGTGTGATCAGTATAACCGCTTATGAATTGTTTATGTTCTTGGTAAAACTATTCACAAAGGCTTGACTTTTGTATTGTTATGACTTTTATTAGTGAAAGCGATCTTAAGTAATCACCTGAGATGGTATAATCGATTTAGTGTTATTGGTATGACCGACTCTGGGTAAAGGGGAACCGATCCTAGTAAGAGGTGCAACCTACCACAAAAGGGAATCGATCCTTGTATGAGGTGCAACAAGTTTTTAGTACAAAGGGGAACCGATCCTATGGACATGTGCAACACGTTTTTATGCAAAGGGGAACCGATCCTATGGACAAGTGCAGCAAGTACAAGTTAGATACCATATATATGTGGGGAACCGATCCCAGTACCTAGTCAACCGAATTTTTGAAAGCTAGTGTGACTATGCACAATACTCACATGGAGGTAAAACCGAAACTTGTTTTCATAGAAACGAGAAACCTATGATTTGTGATTGAGTGTTCTTGATCAATCACATAGTTCTTGAAAGTCAGATGAACCAATTCTAAACTTGTTTGGAAGTATGGAAAATCGGTTTCAAGATTGTAAGTATGAAAGAGGACTTACAAAGTAAAGATGTCGACATACTTTGAACATGTGCAGTAACGCCTATCTTTAATTGTTCAAAGTTATTCCTTAATAGCTAAAGAAAGAAAATCCCAGATCGAATAAAATAAATTGAGAATCTTTTATTTAAGGTTTTTAATTTTATTTTTGGAAAATGAAAATTAGTAATGTGCATTTACTAGTTGGAGATTTTCTAAGAGATTTTCGGTCATTATTTGGACAAAGAATTTCCAGTAATTATGGAAACTGAATCTGGAATATATTGCATATCTTGAGAATATTTTCGATTTTGGAAATTCCTTGGTGTCCAGACTTCCTTGGTCTATAAATATGAAAGTTTGCATTTCGAGCAAACTAATCCTCGTACAGCAAGAACTATCTCAGTTATGCTGCTACTGGTGAAGCCGCCTATTGGGAGAGGAGAGTAACCTAATTAGGCGAAATCTCTTACGGACGCTCAGTTTAAAGTCTTCTTTGGGATTGAGAAGCTCTATTAGTATCGTTGGTCGGAAACTTGATAATTGCGGTTTATCTTTTGTTTTCGATTGATTTGATTGACTAGCGGTGGTTGAAATTTGATTGCACCTAGTTTGTTTATGCTTGAGAATCTTCTCTTCTGATATAAGATTAACTCAAACTAGATCAAAGTTTCGACGGTGATCTTTAGACTGTTTGTAGATCTAAAGACATCTTGTGATAATCCATTGTTAACAGACTCCGTTCTGTGCGTGATTGATCACAAGAGATTCAAGTTGATTGTGTGCAGGTGTTTATCGAAGATCTAAGAAGATTTGACTTTCGTTGTTATTCACAATCTATTTTTCGTCAAATCGATTTTCAAGTAATTGAAACTAATATGACTTTCGTCACTGGTAAAGATGAACCTGGCCAAAGCAAAAGTTTACCAACACATATTTCGAGAAATAGATAGGCGAGATAAACTCGGCTCGAAATATCAAATGTGTATAATCATAGTTAATTGAGCAAAAAAAAGTGTATAATCATAGTCTATATAGCAATACAACTTTTGTCTCGAGATAGGAGATAGAGTAGATAGACTTTTGAGTGATAGATAAGTTCAAGTTTCCACATACCTTTTAGTCGATGAAGTTCCACCAGTTCCTTTGGTAGTTCTTCGTCTTTGTATGATGATCGCCATGGAGTCTAGAGCTCAACTACACTTTCTATCCTAGTCCGAGACTTAGCTATGAGTAGACTAGAAATCAAAACTTATAGTTTTGGCAACTAAACTTGACAACAAGCTTGAGGTGGAAACCCTTGCGAGTTCGACCGAGTAGTGCTCTAACAATATGGACCAAATAGGCTTCAGGGTGTTTTTTATATAAGTAATTGATAGTAGAAATCGTTGACATAAGGACGGGTCAGTTTCATAATTCCCCCTTATGTATGTGCCATTTCATATTTCCCAACAAAGGAACTCTATACCAAAAATAAAAATAAAAAATATTTATGACGTCGTTAGTCCTTTGATGTCCTCAACACTAAAAGTATAGAGTTTATACTCTTCTGAAAAAGCGGGGGTACTAGACCACACCCAATATTTCATTTAGCAATTTGTATGGACCAAACCTTAATAATATTCCGAGAGTAAAAAATCAATGAAGAATAATACTAAAGAGTTTATCTCTTTTCTCTTTTTCTCAAATCAATCAGCAAATCAAACAGATAGAAATCTATGAGCCTGATTGATGTGAAAATACTTGGACGGTACCAAAAACCAATATCCAAGATCAATCAAAATCCTATCCAACAAACAAGGTCAGAGTTATCAATGATGATTGATTAGCGCATAACCTATGATATTTCAATTATAAAGATAAACAATATAATGCGGAAAAGAAATAACACAGACACCAGAAATTTTGTTAACGAGGAAACCGCAAATGCAGAAAAAACTCGGGACCTAGTGCAGAATAAACACACACTGTTTATAAGTTGTTACACCAATTTCCTACTACCTATTCAGACTAGATGTAATACTTGCTTCAGCTGTATTCAAGCACTTGTAAAACTCCTAGAAGAACACCAATTCTCTTTAGGAATTCTTTCCGTAAAACTTCTAGCAGAACACAAATTCTCTTTAGAAGTTATTCTCGAAAATCTTCTGGCAGAACAAGGTTCTCTTCATAAGCGCTCTCAAAAATCTTCTAGCAGAATGTTAGTTCTCTTTAGAAGATGTAACAACAACGTTGATACTTTTCGATCTTTTGTTTTCATAAAAACACCGAATCGATTACAAGTTGTAAAAAACAATCACGAAGATTATTATCAACTTGGCTTTGTGATCCCCAATACAAAGACTTTTATCTCACTCTTGTTCATGAAGAACAGAAGACATGGAAAACAACTTGTGAAGCTTATGCCAATTTTCCAAAGGGATAAAAAGGTTTAGCATTTACGAACTCTTTATTTATAGTGAATAAGTTAGCTTGAAAGCTAATCTAGGGTTTAGGCTATTTTCTTTTTTCAAGACTCTCCTAATTATGGGAGTCTTTCCTAAGTTACAAATATCTTGCATAAATAATTATCATCATATATTGTATATATATGAATAAATCACATTTTAACTTAGGCAGGAATTAAAAGATATCACAAACACTTTAATATGGTAATCAAATATATTTGGGTTAATAGCCATCTTCCCTGAATAAGGAAACATCAAAAACTTGACTAAAAAAGGCTTCTAGTCACGTAATTGGGATCAAGTCCGTGAACCGTTACAAACAGTTCGTCGATTGTTTTCTACTAACGAAATGCAACAATTACAGCAACACTTATAATTGTTACTTTATTAAATCACTCATAACTTCATCGTTATAACTCAGAATTGAGTGATTCTCACTATAACATGAGAACCTTTCCAGGGATAAAGATTATTGTCACAAAAGTCGTGGCTCAAATAACCTCGAGTACATATACATAAATGTACATTTACCGTCATAGGAATTGTTCCATAGAGTGAGCATTTGTTTCGATAGATTAGAAAGGTAGAATTGAGCAAGAATCCAAATGAAATCAATTACCACGTACCTTTGTTGATGAAGTCCTCGTTGATGTCTTCTTGTAGTCTTTAATCTTCATCCTTCAAGAATAGATCTTCTTAGACCTAATATAGTCTGAAACTAACTTTAGTATACTAAATCAAGAATGCGTTTTGGCAACTAAATTTGACAAATAACTTGAAAAACCAACACTAATGGGTTCAACCGAGAAATGCTCTAACCATCTCCCCCTTTGTAAATTTAGTGAAAAAACCATTTTACATATGGATTGTACTTGTTAAAAGCATTACAGCTCCAAAATCCGACATGTTTGATTTCCTTGGTTCTTCAACTATGCGTGTGTTCATCCTGTACTTGTTGAAGATCCATCGTAGTATTATTACACATCATCAAAGTTCAATTGTATCATAACTTTGACAATAATATTACGGTGATATGTATCACTCCCCCTAGTCAATACTTCATCTCACAATGAAAACCACTCCCCCTTACATAATGATCCGTAAACCATATGTATTTTTAGTATGAACTACCCATTAATTCTCCCCCTTTTTGTCAATATAAATTGGCAAGGGTACAAATACTAGTGGGATCATAACAAAATTATCATATAGATACTTCATAACTAAAATAGAACATATCAAATTTGTTTCGATGATTTCATATAGTCGAAACTTAATGCATTCATCAAGGAGTTCATAAAGATACAAGAAAACTCCTAGAATATTCCACAGCCGCACTCCCCACAAAGATTTGGCAATTAAGCACAAGTTCAATTAAGAACTCTCCCCCATAAAATGTCATTCCCGAAAGAATAACAAGAGTGACCTTTCTACAAGGAGAAGGATTTATATATTGTATTTTAGAAATCCGACAAGGAGATACGAGCTAAGGACTAATCATTGGAAGTATCTCATGAGATCGTGTTACTAAAAAAAATAAATAGAACTATCTCATGGTAACAATACACAATATGTAATCATGAAGATCAAGTATTGTGATCATCTTTTCTAAGATACAAACTTGTATAAACAAGAATCAATATGCTTAGAAGGAAGAATAACCTTTTCCACAAGGATTTACACCAAGAATGGTTACCATAAGTGTATGAAAAAGATTTTTGACAATAAAAACTAACATCCAACGACTTTGATTATTGCTTCTAACATGTTATACTTAAGAATTTCAATCACAAATCAAGTTAGGTAATTAAGAATCATACACATGGCATTTAACCATATTCATCTAACACTTCTAGATCTAATTGTGTTACTCATAGAGTTGTTCAATTGTTTATAGTCTCATAGAAGTATGCAAGACATAATTGAAGCAAAATCGGTTTTGATTCACTCGAATCAAATCATGAACATTATAGCCACGGTTTGCAATAGATTTCATTCCTTATTATATAAATGTATTTGTTCATGACTTAGCCGATTTTAGAACTTAACCCACTCAAATATACAAACGGGTATGCATACCTAAGTAGCCGGAGTTGGACTGTGTTTGCCAGTATGCAAACGGGTACGCATATTGTCGTATACTTCCAAACTTCAGTTGAAACCAGTACACGTACAGGTACGCATACTATAGTACTCGGACTTCAATTGACTTTGCCAGTACGTGTACAGCTACGCATACTCTAGCTCCCGGACTTTACCTGACCAACCAGTACGCATACGGGTATGCATACTAAGTTGCGGTCTTGGATCAACATATATGCAAGTACACATACTGTGCTTATCCAATCATGGTTAAATGTTCTAAACTCTCATTTAAATCATTAAAACATTCTTGGAAGACGACAATAGCTGTCTCACACAAACTATTAGCTTCAAAGTAATTTTCAAGTGATCGAATGATCAATATGAAACATTCCGAGTCTACACCAAATGACTGTCTCACACAAATCATGTAAGATGTTACCAGGCGATTTTCACATGATCATCTTTTGACTTTCATCAAGAATAAAAATGAATCTATCTAAGGCAAAAAGCTTCCACATATAAAAAAAATACCCAACATAATATGTGCACCCCAATTATTTTGCAATCTTCACCGCGTTTACAAGCGCTTCTTGGTGAGGATGCACTTCCAACATAGTCAGGTTGTGTTGAGGTGAACAAAATCTTGCTCACCACAGGTATTCGAAACAAAATCATGCATAGACTCTGGGAATTTAACAAGTTCCTTGAAACTTTCAATAATTGTTCCATACCTTTTTAAGATGTTATCCCTTGTCGAACTCTTGTCTGGGAGATCTTTCTTAATAACACTCGTTGCTTTATTGATCTTCTTTGGTACCCATTTCTGAGCAGCTTTTGGAGCAACGTATTTGTTTTTCTCCCCAATGTAATTATGATTCTTCTTGTGGGGAATACTGGAAAAAATGATATTACAAGACTCAGTTTTTCTCCAGTTTGGAACATCAGATCTTGTCATCTTAACAGAATCAGACCTGGTTTTATCTCGTTTAAGAAATATGCAATTCCTTTGCAAGTAACCTGGTTTTCCACAATAAAAGCAATGTTTAATAAAATGGAAAAAGTCATGTTTAGTGTTACCTGAATGTGTTTGTACTTGCTCTGGAGCTTGACGGAATTTCCTCTTTTCGTCATCAGCAGTTGGTAGAGATAATTCAGTTTTGTCATCCATTGAGGATTTTTGTTAAGAAGAATCTTTAGCTTTGACAAATATAACTTATTTGCAAGTACCAGGAGCGTCCATTCCTTCATAGCCCAATCCTCATGTATCACGATGAATTCTACATGCTCCCAATATCGAGGTTAATTTTTCTGAGGTGCTATTTCTAGATAAACTCTCTTTTAATATCGAGTTTTCTTCTTCCAACATTTTGACCTTTTCAAGCACAACAACTAGATCATTCTTGGATGATTCATATTGAACTTTGAAATATTCTCGTTCCGAATCAAACAACAAGTTCATCTCAATATTCTCCAAGTTATCTTGCTTTCCTTGAAGAATCATTTCCCAATCACGACTTCCGACAATTTCTTCTTTAAGCTTTCGTATTTCGTTGAGATAATCTCTTGCACCAATAGAATCAAGTTGGTCTTGCAAGTCTTTATTCCGACTACAAAGTTTTTCATATTTTACTTTCTCACTGAATATGGTGCTTTCAGCTTTCAAAAGTTTCTGATGATATTGCTTAAGAAGTTTATTAGCAACTGGATCGACATGGAACACTTCTTCGTCAGAATCAGAATCCGAAAGATTATTTCTAGTAGATAATGCAACCTCGCCTGCGTACTCTTGAAATCATAATATTTAGGTTCATCATCAAGAGTAGTCATAGCTGTTGTATATGCTAGTTGTCTACGGCTCCATCTAGGGCATGCCGAAGATAAGTGCTTGAAACCACGATAGTTAAAGCATTGTATATCATCATTAGAAGATGTTGTACGTTTGGAAAAACTTTTTTTTCCAGTTTCTCAAGATTTTTCTAAATTGTCGTGGAGTAACATCCTTAGCGTCTGGCAAACCAGATTTATCCTTAGAGGATTCAGAATTGTCTGCATCTTTAAAAGAAATCACATCTTTTTCAGACCGGTGTTCATTATCAAAGATCTTTAACTTTCCAACAAGAGTATTTCTGGAGAGTGTTGAAAGATCGTTTTCTTCTTCAATGGCATATTTCTTAGACTCGTATCTTGATGGCAGAGACTTGAGAAATTTGCACACAATAACTTTCTCCGGAATAGTTCTTCCTAATGAATATAAGGAGTTAACTATTTAAGAGAGTCTTTGGTTAAACTCGTCAAAGGGTACATCCTCATACATGCGAAGGTTTTCTCAGTCAGAAGCTAGGTTTTGAAGCATTGCTTCTTTCTCTGCGACATTCCCTTCAAATACGGTTTCTAAGATATCCTAAGCATCTTTAGACTTATTGCATGTAATCACGTGGTGCTGAAGATCTAGGGTAATGACATGGATGATAGCATTTAATCCATCAGAATTTCGCTTTGGAACAAGAATGTCAAGATCATCATAATCACCAATATCCTTTGCAACAGTTACACTGTCTACTGTAACTAATGGAGGATCATAACCATTAACAATACGAACCCATGATTGAAAATCTCGCACTTGTATAAAACAACGCATGGAAATTTTCCATCATAAATAGTTTGTGCCATCGAAGGCTGGGCGTAAGTTTATATAGATAAGACTTCTGTCCATAATAATCAGATTGATTCAAACACAGACTTATAAGGTCTTAGCGCCTGCTCTGATATCAATTGAAAAAGCGGGGGTAATACACCACACCCAATATTTATTTCGACAATCTATATGGACTAAACCTTAATAATATTTCGAGAGTAAAAACTCAATCAAAGAATAATAATAAAGAGTTTATCTCTTTTTCTCAAATCAATCATCAAATCAAACAGATAGAGATCTATGAGCCTGATTGATGTGAGAAATACTTGGACGGTACCAAAGACCAATATCCAAGATCAATCAAAATCCTATCCAACAAACAAGTTCGTATTTATCAATGATGATTGATTAACGTACAACATGTGATATTTCAATTATAAAGATAAACAATATAATGCGGAAAAGAAATAACACAAACACCAGAAATTTTTTAGCGAGGAAACCGCAAATGCAGAAAAACCCCGGGACCTAGTCCAGAATAAACACACATTGTTTATAAGTTCTTACACCAATTTCCTACTACCTATTCGGACTAGATGTAATACCTGCTTCAGCTGTATTCAAGCACTTGTAAAACTCATAGCAGAACACCGATTCTCTTTTTAGGAATTCTTTTCGTAAAACTTCTAGCAGAACACAAATTCTCTTTAGAAGTTATTCTCAAAAATCTTCTGGCAGAACAAGGTTATCTGCAGAAGCACTCTTAAAAATCTTCTAGCAGAATGTTAGTTCTCTTTAGAAGATGTAACAACAACGTTGATACTTTTCGATCTTTTGTTTTCACAAAAATGCCGAATCGATTTCCCTTTAGATGTAAATCAAGGTTTTGGAAATCTTGTGTTTATTTTGAGAAAAGCAATTACTATGTAAAAGTTATATCAAAACAAACTTGTAGATTAAGGTTTATTATACTCTTCAAAAAAGGAAGAGAAACCTACTTATTCTACAACAAGAACAACTAGAATAAATCTAGAGATATCTTGTTTAAAACTTTCTTAAGGATTTTTACGAGATACCTTAATCGAAGTTTTCTTTCTAGTTCCGATTTTGACTAACAAGTATTGGCATACGATCGAGAACTAAAATCTAACAAAACCTAGGGTTTATGATCAACAACTCTTGAATGGTCTTATATCAGAAGAGAAGACTTTAGAATTGACAAGAGGTGAAAACCCTAGATTACAAGTTGTAAAAAACAGTCACGAAGATTATTATCAACTTGGATTTGTGATCCCCAATACAAATACTTTTATCTCACTCTTCTTCATGAAAAACAGAAGACATGGAAAACAACCTGTGAAGCTTACGCCAATTTTCCAAAGGGATAAAAAAGGTTTAGCATTCATGAACTCTTAAAGTATAGTGAATAAGTTAGCTTGAAATCTAAGCTAAAGTTTAATCTATTTTCCTTTTTCAAGACTCTCCTAATTATGGGAGTCTTTCCTAAGTTACAAATATCTTGCATAAATAATTATTAGCATATATTGTATTTATGTGAATAAATCACAATTTAACTTAGGAAGGAATTAAAAGATATCACAAACACTTTAATATGATAATCAAATATGTTTGGATTAATAGCCATCTTGCCTGGATAAGGAAACATCAAAAGCTTGACTAAAAAGGCTTTTAGTCACGTAATTGGGCTCAAGTCCGTGAACCGTTACAAACAGTTCGTGGATTGTTTCCTACTAACGAACTACAACAATTACAACAACACTTATAATTGTTACTTTTTTAATAAATCACTCATAACTTTATCGTTATAACTCAGAATTGAGTGATTCTCACTATAACATGAGAACCTTTCCAGGAATAAAGGTTAATGTCACAAAAGTCGTGGCTCAAATAACCTCGAGTATATATGGTTAAATATACATAAATGTACATTTACCGCCATAGGAATTGTTCCATAGAGTGACCATTTGTTTCGATAGATTAGAAAGGTATAATTGAACAAGAATACAAATGAAATCAACTACCATATACCTTTGTTAATGAAGTCCTCGTTGATGTCTTCTTGTAATCTTCAATCTTCATCCTTCAAGAATAGCTCTTCTTAGACCTAATCTAGTTCAAAACTAACTTTAGTATACTAAATCAAGAATGCATTTTGGCAACTAAATTTGACAAATAGCTTGACATACCAACATTAGTGGGTTCAATCGAGCAATGCTCTAACATCTTCCCTAGTAAAAGCGATATACTAATCTACATTCATGAATAATTCTACGTGATTTCTCTAAACTTCGTTGTCCCGCCTGATCACGGTTTGCCACTTTAAGCAGAGCCTCATATCCATCAAATTATCAAAAAGAAAATGTTTCATGGTCAAGGATAAACACAAAGTTATCAACATCGTGAGAACAAAACCAGAAGAGGAAGAGCGCTAATTTATCCACTAAGTAGAAGAAAAGATCAAACCCTGACCTCTATATTCAACATGGGTTCTTTTGACCCTGAAAAACCTAATGGGGAAACTTGGAGTTGAAACCTTTGTTCCTAACACGATACTATAACCAGTGTTTACGCCTCCTGAATAGAGAGGTTGAAGCCATCCATAATAATTTCATACCAAAATATTATTATTAACTATTGTCTGAGGGTGAAAACAGTTTCTACTGGTTTCAGTAATTTCGTGTGATGTGGGTGAGAAACAAGTCTAAACCCTAAACAATGTACTGCAAGGGAGTACTTTAGATTCGAGAGATCAATCTGTACAAGTCCGGCCTAAACCAAGAAATGGCCGTTCCAGACTTGCTTCGGTCACAAAGTGGAGGAGAAGGGTTGGTTTTGGGGAGGGAAGCGAAAACAGTGTTGAGACTAGGATAGTTGATTCTGAAAGAGTAGTGGTTTGAAGACTTGTATCATAAAGTGGAAAGCTAACATATGTAAAGCTAGCAAATGTTTTCTGAGTATTGTATGCTCCTGAACAGAACTTGTTGTACGGTGGAAATAGGTAAGACCTATTTATACAAGTCGGAGTGAAACGTATTCTGGTCTCGTAAGAAATGGAAAACGGATGAGTAAATGAGAGGAGGTGATAACCGGTAACGCCTGGAATTGATGTTCCATAATGAAGGAAAGCGTTTCACCATTATTCCCTGTATTTAATAACCACCTCATCCTTATGACATTGTCTTGTAATGGGCGTAGTGTACGCCGAACGTTGTAAACCGCCAAACTAATAAATGAGCATCCCCCAGTTTGTGACATGTGTTGATGTCTCGGGTGTTTTTATGGAAAACATGTAGCATGTTGCTGCTATTTGGCAAGTTGATCTTGGGAGACTTGCCGGCTCGGTGGTGACCTTTGACGGTCGAGATTTTGCATCTTGAGAGGAAGGGTAGCCGTTGATTATTGCAACCCTTCGTTTGGTATCCAGCGGCATGAAAGCATGGTCGGCATGGCTTTAACATGGTTAGGCATGGCCAAGCTAGGATTTTGGCATAGTTTAGGCGCGGCCAAAAAACTAAGGTTTTGGCATTGTTTGGGCGCGACCAAAATTTGGGCTTGGCGTCGGTCTAAAGGTGGCCATGCGTTAGCTAGTAACCTTGGACGGCTAAGATCTGCATCTTACATGGAAAGGTGGCCTTCGATTGTTGCAACCCTTCATTTTGTCAGCCCACGTTGTGAAGGAAAGACTGGCATGGTTTCGGCACAGTGGTGTGGTTGGCATGGTTGGCATGCCTTGTCGCGGAGATGTGGCTTGCACGGCATGCCATTGGCACATGTGGCATGGTTGGCATGCCTTGGCGTGGAGATGTGGCTGGCACGTCATGCCATTGGCACATGTGGCATGGTTGGCACGCCTTGGCGTGGAGATGGGGCTGGCACAGCATGTCATTGGCACATGTGGCATGGTTGACATGCCTTGGCGTGGAGATGTGGATAGCACGGCATTCCATTGGCACATGTGACATGGTTTGCATGCCTTGGCGTGGAGGTGCGGCTGGCACGACATGTCATTGGCACATGTGGCATGGTTGGTATGCTTTGGCGCGGAGAGGTTGCACGGCATGCCATTGGCACATGTGGTGTGGCATGGTTAGCATACCTCGGGTGGTGAACTTGGACGATTGAGATCTGCATCTCAGATGGAAGGGTGGCCGTTGATTATTACAACCCTTCGTTTTGGCAGCCAGCGACATGTAACGGTGCCGACATGGCTTTGGCATGGAAACATGGCCAAGCTAGGATTTTAGCATAGTTAAGCGTGGCCAAAGGTTACCACGCATTAGCTGGCGACCTTGGACGGCTAAGATCTGCGTCTCAGATGGAAGGGTGGTCGTTGATCGTTGCAACCCTTCGTTTTGGAAGCCAGTGGCGTGTAGCGGGGCCGGCATGGCTTTGGCATGGAAACGTGGCCAAGCTAGGATTTTGGCATAGTTAGGCGCGGCCAAAAACTAGGGTTTGGCATTAGTTTCGGGCACGACAAAAATTAGGGCTTGGCGTTGGGCCAAAGGTTACCACGCGTTAGCTGGCGACCTTGGACGGTTAAGATCTGCGTCTCAGATGGAAGGGTGGCCGTTGATCATTGCAACCCTTCGTTTTGGCAGCCAGCGGCATGTAGTGGGGCCGACATGGCTTTGGCATGGAAACGTTGCCATGCTAGGATTTTGGCCTAGTTAGGCGCGGCCAAAAACTAGGGTTTGGCATTGGTTTTGGGCGCGGCCAAAATAGGGCTTGGCGTTGGGCCAAAGGTTACCACGCGTTAGCTGGCGACCTTGGACGGCTAAGATCTGCATCTCAGATGGAAGGGTGGCCGTTGATTGTTGCAACCCTTCGTTTTGGTAGCCAACGACATATAGCGGGGCCGACATGACTTTGGCATGGAATCGTGGCTGGCATGGTTTTCCATTAGCACGGTGGCGCGACTGGCATGGTTGGCATGCCTTGGCGCGGAGATGTGGCTGGAACGGCATGCCATTGGCACATGTGGTGCGGCTGGCATGGTTGGCATGCCTTGGCGCGGAGACGTGGCTGACATGGTTTTCCATTGGCATGGTGGCGCGATTGGCATGGTTGGCATGCCTTGGCGCGGAGATGTGGCTGGCATGGTTGGC
>NC_039361.1:82853600-82862179 GCF_003573695.1 Papaver somniferum | reverse complement strand
GGTTTGCCATTGGCACGGTGATGCGGCTGGCATGGTTGGCATGTCTTGGAGCGGAGACGTGGCTGGCATGGTTTTCCATTGGCACGGTGGTGCGGCTGGCACGGTTGGCCTGCCTTGGCGCGGATACGTGGCTGACATGGTTTGCTATTGGCACGGTGGTGCGGCTGGCATGGTTGGCATTCCTTGGCGCGGAGATGTGGCTGGCACGACATGCCATTGGCACATGTGGCATGAGAATTAGGGTTTGGCACAGATGATGTCGGTCAATGCTAAGGGTTCTTCCGTGGAACATGACACATGCATATATAAAAAAAAAGGTACCCTTGTAATTCTTACGTAGGCATGCTGATTGATTTAATAAATGCGCTAATGGTCATAGTGATGTCATGTCAGATGTGCGGTTTTACGATTTTAACCCTAAACTAAAAACCACCATCAACATTAAGTCCCCCGATAGCTCGGTACAGGAGCATTGTTGCGAGGTAAGCATAAGATGGTGACAGGCAAGGACAAAATCGAAATGACCAGTCATGAAAGAAATGGTGAAGAAGACCCGGCTAACCTTTTTCGAGAGGTAAGGAGAGTTCGTGATTCTAGTGTTGGCGACCTTGCACAAATTCTACTAGTGGTGTTGCTGGTCAGACCGTGAAGTGGCAAGGTGTAGATTGTCGGCTTGGCTTAGGAGCCGTAGGCATTGTGCGGATTGGAATTGGAGCCGCCAGGTATCGTGCGTCTTGGAATGGAGCCGTTAGCGTAAACTTGGCGCGGCAGGGCGCGAACTATTGGCCTGGCTTGGCACTGACTTGGACTTGGCACGGCATGTCGATGGCTTGGAATTGACACGACATGGTGCTGGATTGGACTTGACATGGCATGGCACTAGCTTTGACATGGCATGGCGCGGATTGTGGCAAGGCGTGGGCGCTGGGATGACACGTGTTGTTTGCACCATGAGGCAAGGTATGTCGCGGACTGTTTGGGCACCGTTAGACTTGTTCTCACGGGCCCAATTGCCTTTCTTCCATTCGTGGCTCCAATAGGCAATCCTTTCCTTATTCAAATTCCAAAAGTGTCATGCATGTAAAAGGGGTTGCTCTCCTTTTATCTTGTACCTTTGTTCTCACGTCCTTGTGCTAGCGACAAAGTGGTAGCAATAAAGCGAGCAAGCATTCCAGGTACGTCCTCCAGCGTTTCCTTTTCAATTTGTTTTCTTACTTTCTTGTGCTGGTACAGACCCTAGCCATAGGTATGCCTTCCATAAATCCGTAGAAAATATTGTTCTTCTGTACCGGTATAAACCCTAGCCGTAGGCATGCTTCTCATGAACTTGTAGGAATTTTCAGCGTGAACACCGGAATAGCGTTAAGCCCCTCAATTGTTATACAATAATAGGTATGCGCGGGTGGGTGACTGCTACCAATTCCTTTCCATGAAAACCTAGTTGTTTAGGTTTTCCTCTTTTCTTGGTGTGTCCACGTGCATAGTTTCCGTAGCGGAGCATGCTCTCTTGGTCGGGTGCGTACTTTCCGCCATAAGGTACGACTTTGGCAAGGGATGCGCTTTCCATGGCTACGTAGGGTTTGCTAGTCTCCATTTCTTCAGTTATGCGTGTTATGGCTTGCAACTTGAAACAAATTGGCTTGCGCCTAGAATGGATTCTCCATTGCTAATAAAATAGTCTTCATGCACCTTGCGGTAATTTCTCTTCTTTTGTTTTTAGCGTAGCTACTTTGATATCGAAAGCAACATAAGGAATTTTCGTTAAGATGTCATCTGAGAAAAGTCCCGCCGTACCGAAAGACTTTGGCAACTCCAAGCCAAATATGGATGATGAATTCTTCACGATATTTTCTGCCATGATAAATCATCCCAAGTATGTGTCGATCTTTCTGACCGGTCCAGAGAGTGAAGGAGGAACTCGGTCGGTTCCGCCAGGGGATGTAATACGGTTTTGCCTTCAGAGGAAAGAGTATTCCGCTTCTCCTATTGAATTTAAAATCTCCGTGAGTCCATTGCATTCTTTTGACAAATGGATGCAATTCATGATAAGTCAGGACTGCGTAAGATCTAGCTTGACCAAAACGCAAATCATTGATGCTTTCGCGGCTTCTGTAGCACTTCAAATTGGGAAAGATATCCCGGGTTTGGTTGCTTTGATCTCCAGATGGTATCCAGATACTCACACGTCCATATGTAGGTGGGGTGAAATGACTATCGCGTTAGAAAGTGTGGCCGTTCTGCTGAATCTTCCCATCACAGGAAACCTCGATATCAAGTTGTTAGAAGATGAAGAAGAAACACGCGCCACTCTGGTTGCGAAGTCGAAAGGGTTCGTTCGGAAGGAAAACAAGACGAGGTGTTTCTACAACTGGTGGGTGTCTCAATGGTTTCCTGATGAGTTGGAACCGGATTAAAAGAATTGTGACGTACCGGAAAATTACGCCTTTGGCGCGTTGCCCCGCAGGGCGTAACTCCCTCGGTGCGCCATGATGAATCTACGGTCCGGGCCTTAAAGCCAGGCAAATGCACGTCTATCTGCCCTTGCAAGCATGCTCGTGGAGCATGATGCAACTAATTTAGCTTCCACACCGTTCCAACTCACCCTTGATCCGCAAAGGGTTTATTAAGAAAACAAGAACTTTCATAAAATGACAAAAACGACCTTTTGAAACCCTAAACGATGGAATTTAGCTATATTCTGGTGACCATGTGGATCTACAGATCAACATGTCTTGATCTTTGGGTCGTTTCCCATCAAAATGGACTCCTATTGAGCTAAATTACGACACTCGGGTCCTTAACTTCCAAATAATCTAGCGCGCGTGCTATAACTTGCTCTTTGTAGCTTGATAGGAAGTATGATCATCCACTTGTTGGCATGCAACTAAGCCTCATCAAGATTGAACACAATCATCTCTTGCATCGAGCTATCGAGCTTAGATGATATGAGGGGCCAATCTGCCGCAATCGTCTCGCAATTAGATGATATGAGCGACAAAGTGCTGGACCGGCAATGCTGCAACTCATTGCGGCTGCCTACGTACCCTTCCTTACTCTAAAGGGATCAAGAACAGACCGTAGTTCATCCCTGAAGGGACGGAAACTTAAACCAACTCGATTGCAACGCCGTGGCCTAAAATAATGGTAATGTACTGGTCCATATAGGCCATTCCGTCAAGATGCACAATGATTATGCATCATCGGGTCCGCGATATGGCATAGTGATGCCTAAGCATCAAATGCCCTCTTCGAAAGGCTACGCAACTATAAATGAGCCTTAGGCATCATTTATACTCTTCCGGCTAAGCTATGAAGCTTACTTGGTACATAGTCCGCATATGCACCTTCAACCAACTACCCCTCCCTATATATGTCTTATTGGAATTTCTACAAGTATGGAAAGGGGACCAAAATGACATGCCTGCTTCACTGTTCATCGCAATGATTGTGTTACATCGCAATGATTATGTTCATCCGTAATGAT
This sequence comes from Papaver somniferum, assembly GCF_003573695.1. Classification (NCBI taxonomy): domain Eukaryota; kingdom Viridiplantae; phylum Streptophyta; class Magnoliopsida; order Ranunculales; family Papaveraceae; genus Papaver; species Papaver somniferum. The sequence goes on along the minus strand of NC_039361.1, from coordinate 82,858,695 downwards.
TACGTACAATGATTGTGCAACACTCGTTCGACCATCCCTCTCTGGCCTGATGCACAATGATCGTGCGATATTAGCTCTAGGACAATAGCCTCCATAATATGCAATGATTATGCTGCAAACTCGAGGCCATCTACCCAACTGGCCTAATGCATCATGATGATGCAACATTGTCCCTTGGCCAAATGCCAAACATAATACGTCATTTTGGCGCGGTATTGGCCTTAAGTCAATCTACCAATCTTTCCAACCAACGAAAGCTTTAGATGAAGCTTCATCACAAGAAAATGGTGCATCCTTTAGCATGCGCCATGCTAAAAACACGGGGTGTTACAAGAATAGTATGCTTCATGTCGCGGCATCTTGTCTCTTTGGTTATCCAGAGATATTTTCGATGATGGCTCTGGTAAGAAGGAGATAAGGCCGGAACTTGTCAAACTTTCCATAAAATTAGCGAAAGGCGTCGTTCTCCCCATCGGAGGCTTGTTTCTCGGTTCTATGTACACACAATTGGATCATCTGGTTGCGGACATTCGCGCTTCAAATGGTTACATGAAAGTGGACTCCTATGTTCATGTCGCTTTCCTCCAGGCATGGTTATGGGAGCATTTCGAGAGATACGTTCCTAAACCATTGGCTTCGCTTCCCGAGTCTTGTGGTGGTTCGAGGATACTTCGCTGGTCGAATAAGCGTCCAAGAGCCGGTTCAAACTTGGTTGATTTCCTCGACAATTCGTACACTGTCAACTTTCATCCGTGGGCCCCGGTGTGTGCATCCATAGTTCAGGTTAACACTTTTGCTTCCGCTCCGAAAATGTCTTTACTCTCTGGAGAAAAGAATATGGGTGTTGGAGAGGTTGTATTCATGCGAAGTTGTACGCCTGTTTACACACCGTCTTTCTTTCGAGGATCGTGTCAGGAAGTCTCTTACAATATTGATCGTGCAGTACGACATATGGGTTTCGACCAAGGGGTCCCTCTTGTTTGTCAGCCTGTTGCTCCAGAGGATTCATTACCATCCGTTCTTGATGCTAGTGTTCTCGTGCCGGGTAAAAGTCTCCCCTTCTTGTTTTCTGAAAGAAGTCCATCGACGACCTACAAGTATAACGCATTCTCGCAGGGTGAGTTCCTTGTCATTCAGAAATTCGTGAAGGTTGTAGTGGAGAATACCCGTGGTAAACCTACCCCTGCGGTTTGATCCTTCTTCAACTAAACGCAAGTCGTCTAGTCCGGATACGGACAGTCCCCAAGTGAGGTAACGGCGTTCAAAGAATCGTGCATGCGGCTTTCGTTCAATTTCGGAAGATCCGACGACCCTCGTGACTTCAGTTCTTCCAACATTCGGGTATGCATCACCTTCTCGCTGGCTTAACTGAATTGTGTAAATCTTCATTTCATTTCTGAATATTCATCTTGGTTCTTTGTTCAGGGTCTCAGCAGCGTGAACGCCTTCGTTGAACTTGTACGTCGTCAGAAGGAAGCGTCTCTTGAGGCAGAGGATGGCGGTGCTGAACTTGCGCGTCGACAGAAGGCGACGTCTCTTGAGGCAGAGGGTGGCGGTGCTGAACCTTCCCACAGTGAAGAAGAGTCCGAAAAGGAGAAAAGCTCAGAATATCGTGATGATGAGAATAGCTCTTCCGATAGCAGTGTTGAGTCTTCTTCTGAAAGCGGATCAGTGAGTCTTCCACGCCTCTTTCTTTCTTCCTTTCTCTCTTATTTTTTGGAAAGTGCCTAACTCGTGACATTACAGGAAGGATCCGCTTCTGGAGATGGTGCTGAGGTGGAGGCTCGTGTAAATACAGTTTTTCCTTTAACTACGGCAGCCATACCTTGGCGATCTGGAAATGGAGGTTGATCAAGCTGAAGGTGTTGTCACGACTCAGATAACGGAGAGCGCTCCAATGACTGCTGGCGTAATTGTAGTTAAGAATCCCTTGCCGACCGCTGGTTCAATTGGTGGCGCCACTTTTGCTTCTCCATACTTGGTTCGTTATCCGGATCATGTGCTGATCAGGGGCTTCAGCGTGCCAGGCAAATATGAAACGTTATATGCCCAGATATGGGAAAGATACAGACATATCGCCACAACCAAAAATATCACTAGTCAGTTTGCGCTAGCCAAACGTGTGGAGGAAGCTTTATTTTCGATTGATGATATGTGGAAAGTGACTGGCCACACCGTTTCCGAGGACGCGATCACAAGTTGGAAGTTTCATCATGATATGTGCGTAGACCATGAGTTCAAAATCTCCTGGTTTGTTGAAGGCTTCGCTGAGATTGAAAGGTTGGGGGCCATAGCGGTCGAAGGCCCTTTTGCAGATGAAATCACACGGAGGGAGGCGGAAATCGAAAGGTTTTCCAGTAAGCTGAATCTGAAAAGGGCGGCTCTCGAAAGTGCGAGGGAGGCTTTCTCCAAGAAGAGCAAGCCGTTGCTGGATAGTTTTCCTTGAATGCATTCATGTCTTCTGAATTTCTCTATTTTGGTTTTTTTTTTGAAAGGCATGAAACGCCTAGTTTATCATTCGATTTGAATTGATAGATAATTGTTATCTATGAGGGTTCTGGATTATTCTTCTTGGAATGAATTGTTTTAGAATAATGTTGTCTTGGTTACGATTGCAAGTGACGCAAACATCCCAGGAAAAACATGGAATTCGTGAGCGTTGCGTGTTAGTAGAGAGCATGGGATGAAACATAACATGGCCATCGGTTTTAATATTCCCGTGAAAACTTGAAGTAGTAAAACCATGTATTTCGTCTAGGCAAGACTTACTCGGTTTTTCGGATCTCCTGACGAAAAATGAATCTTCCGGGTGTAAGTTCGAGTTTTGTGGGAAGCATTTTGGAAAGTCCCCAGTCATCCTTGAGTCACCTGATAACCGAGTCTTCGATCCCTGGTTGGATCGTTTGCTTTTAACCTCTGGGAAGTCTCCAGTCATCCCTTGCCATGTCATGACTGGTAATTGGGTCGTCCGGTAACCGAGTCGTCGATCCCTGAGTGGATCGTTTGCTTCTACTGCCATGATGTCCGGGTCAAAGTATGAGATCAAGATTGTAATCGATAGATTAATCTCCCACTGTGGTTGCCAATTGTTTGAGGGTGAAAACAATTTCTACTGGTTTCGGTAATTTCGTGTGATGTGGGTGTGAAACAAGTATAAACCCTAAACAATGTACTGCAAGGGAGTACTTTAGATTCGAGAGATCAATCTGTACAAGTCCGGCCTAAACCAAGAAATGGCCGTTCCAGACTTGCTTCGGTCACAAAGTGGAGGAGAAGGGTTGGTTTTGGGGAAGGAAGCGAAGAGTGTGTTGAAACCAAGATAGTTGATTCTGAAAGAGTAGTGGTTTGACGACTTGTATCACAAAATGGAAAGTTAAAAAATGGAAAGCTAGCAAATGTTTTCTGAGTGTTGTATGCTCCTGACCATAACTTGTTGTTCGGTGGAAATAGGTAAGACCTATTTATACAAGTCGAAGTGAAACGTACTCTGGTCTCGTAAGAAATGGAAAACGGATTAGTAAATGGGAGGAGGTGATAACCGGTAACGCCTGGAATTGATGTTCCATAATGAAGGAAAGCGTTTCACCATTATTCCCTGTATTTAATAACCGCCTCATCCTTATGACATTGTCTTGTAATGGGCGTAGTGTACGCCGAACGCTGTAAACCGCTAAACTAATAAATGAGCATCCCCCAGTTTGTGACATGTGTTGTTGTCTCGGGTGTTTTTGTGGAAAACATGTAGCATGTTGCTTCTATTTGGCAAGTTGATCTTGGGAGACTTGCCGTCTCGGTGGTGACCTTCGACGGTCGAGATTTTGCATCTTGAGAGAAAGGGTAGCCGTTGATTATTGCAACCCTTCGTTTGGTGGCCAGCGGCATGAAAGCATGGCCGACATGGCTTTAACATGGTTAGGCATGGCCAAGCTAGGATTTTCGTATAGTTTAGGCGCGGTCAAAAAACTAGGGTTTTGGCATTGTTTGGGCGCGACTAAAATTTGGGCTTAGCGTCGGTCTAAAGGTGGCCATGCGTTAGCTGGTAACCTTAGACGGCTAAGATCTGCATATTAGATGGAAAGGTGGCCGTCGATTGTTCCAAACCTTGGTTTTGGCAGCCCAAGTCGTGAAGGAAAGGATGGCATGGTTTCGGCACAGTGGTGTGGTTGGCATGGTTGACATGCCTTGTCGCGGAAATGTGGCTGGCACGGCATTCCATTGGCACATGTGGCATGGTTGGCATGCCTTGGCGTGGAGATGTGGCTGGCACGGCATGCCATTGGCACATGTGGCATGCTTGACATGCCTTGGCGTGGAGATGTGGCTGGCACGACATGCCATTGGCACATGTGGCATGGTTGGCATGCCTTGGCGTGGAGATGTGGCTGGCACGGCATGCCATTGGCACATGTGGCATGGTTGGCATGCCTTGGCGTGGAGATGGGGCTGGCACGACATGCCATTGGCACATGTGGCATGGTTGGCATGCCTTGGCATGGATATGTGGATGGCACGACATGTCATTGACACATGTGGCATGGTTGGCATGCCTTGGCGTGGAGATGTGGCTAGCACGGCATGCCATTGGCACATGTGGCATGGTTGGCATGCCTTTGCGCGGAGAGGTTGCACAACATGCCATTGGCACATGTGGTGCGGCATGGTTAGCATACCTTGGGTGGAGAACTTGGACGGTTGAGATCTGCATCTCAGATGGAAGGGTGGTCATTGATTGTTGCAACCCTTCGTTTGCATCCAGCGGCATGTAACAGGGCCGACATGGCTTTGGCATGGAAACGTAGCCAAGCTAGGATTTTGTCATAGTTAGGCGTGGCCAAAAACTAGGGTTTGGCATTAGTTTTGGGCGCGGCCAAAATTAGGGCTTGGCGTTGGGTTAAAGGTTACCACGCGTTAGCTAGCGACCTTGGACGGCTAAGATATGCATCTCAGATAGAAGGGTGGTCGTTGATCGTTGCAACCCTTCGTTTTGGCAGCCAACGGCATGTAGCGGGGCCGGCATGGCTTTGGCATGGAAACATGGCCAAGCTAGGATTTTGGCATAGTTAGGCGCGGCCAAAAACTAGGGTTTGGCATTAGT
>NC_039361.1:82852793-82853469 GCF_003573695.1 Papaver somniferum | reverse complement strand
GACCTTGGACGGCTAAGATCTGCATCTCAGATGGAAGGGTGGCCGTTGATCGTTGCAACCCTTCGTTTTGGCAGCCAGCGGCATGTAGCGGGGCCGGCATGGCTTTGGCATGGAAACGTGGCCAAGCTAGGATTTTGACATAGTTAGGCGCGACCAAAAACTAGGGTTTGGAATTAGTTTTGGGCGCGGCCAAATTACGGCTTGGCGTTGGGCCAAAGGTTACCACGCGTTAGCTGGCAACCTTGGACGGCTAAGATCTGCATCTCAGATGGAAGGGTGGCCGTTGATTGTTGCAACCCTTCGTTTTGGCAGCCAGCGGCATATAGCGGGGCCGGCATGGCTTTGGCATGGAATCGTGGCTGGCATGGTGGCGCGACTGGCATGGTTTGCATGCATTGGAGCGGAGATGTGGCTGGCACAGCATGCCATTGGAACATTTGGTGCGGCTGTCATGGTTGGCATGCCTTGGCGCGGAGACGTGGCTGGCATGGTTTTCCATTGACACGGTGGCGCGACTGGCATGGTTGGCATTCCTTGGCGCAGAGATGTGGCAGGCACGACATGCCATTGGCACATGTGGTGCGGCTGGTATGGTTGGCATGCCTTGGCGCGGAGACGTGGCTGGCATGGTTTGCCATTGGAACGGTGGTGCGGCTGGTATGGTTGGCATGGCTTG